>NW_017728927.1:1887849-1968174 GCF_001723895.1 Crocodylus porosus | reverse complement strand
AGAGTAAATTGGATGCTTATCTTGCTGGGATCCTATGACCCCAGCTGACTTCCTGCCCTTTGGGCAGCGGGCTGGACTCGATGATCTCCCGAGGTCCCTTCCAGCCCTAATGTCTATGAAATCTATGAAAGCATGGGGTGTCCTGGTCAGAGCCAGGGGTTGTTAACTGTGGCTGCTGTGATCCAGCCATGCTACTCGAGGAATTTTATAGCTGTTGTCCTAGTGAAGTTGCCAGTGGGGATTGCTGAACACTTGTCCCTCTTACCTGCTTGTTTTCAGTTCCTTGAAACTTGGCCAAAGTTGACCTACTTGGGCTGATGCTTACCCTGAGTATTTGTGGTCTCTCTCTCCTTTTTTTTAAATCTGAGTCCATTTTGTATCTATCCTGGGTGTGGGGAGAGAGAAAGGTGGGGGATGACAACTAACGGTTAGGGTGAAATCAAGCAAGGTCCCATAGGGAGCAGGAGCCAGGCCAACACATTCAGTGTTACCATAAATGACTCTTTAGCTATGCAAAATGCCACTGTTTTAATTGCAGACTAAATCACATTTTGGAATGTGATTTGTTTGTAAGTTTGTTTTTCTTTTTTTTCTAAAGGGAAAAGGGAGGTGCTTATGGCATCCTGACTAGCACAGGACAAAATGCCTGCTTGTTAAGCCACAACTCATATTTTATGGTGCTAGTGACAACAGTACATGCCTGTACTGGAACAAGATGTTGACTGGGAAGGAGGTATAAGCGGATGAGGAAAACTAAGGTATGGAAGTAATGCATAATATGGAGCTAGAGCACTGACCTATGGAAAAACTGTTTCAAGTCATACATGTCTGTCCTTGCTGCCTTTGTTACACGCATCAGTGAGAAACAATGAATTAGAAAGCTCTTAAGGTCAAAGATAGAGCAGTGCTGACAGCATGCACAGATATTGGTACCTGTAACTATTTCTCCAGGTGGATTTGTTAAATAAGATGATTTTTCATCCTACCAGGATGTGTGCCCCAGACCTCCAAAGATGAATTAACAGAATAGATACAGTACTCCTATTCCTAGTGCTCTGATAAATGCTGGTTTTGTTCTAATCTGTTGTGTCAATGCACCTCAGTTGGGAAGGGTATTTCCTTAAGGTCAAAGGTGTAACTGCAGCTTGTGTAGAGACTGAGTTGGCTTTAAACTAGCTAGCCCCAGTACTCCTAATAATGAAGCTGTCGCAGCACATTGTTCAGTATGAATAGCCATCTGGGCATTCAGCCAGCTTCGTGGATGGCTTGTGTAGTCTGTGCTTAGTTGCCCATATCTGTTCTGGAGCTGGCACTAGCTTCAGTATATGCACATAAGCTGCCATCTCATCTTGCCTGCAGTGTAATGTGCACGAGGAAAGATGCTAAGGAGTCTACAATATCAAGTATGCCATCGTAGCCTAAACATTTGGCACCTGTATTTTTGTCCTTTTTGGTATCGCCACAGGTGCTTGCTGACTTATTCTAACCATAAAAAGAATCCGTTGGTGCTTTAGGTCTTTGGTGACAAGGGAACACTTTTGAATCAAGGCACTAAACTTTGGTAGTGAGATGTAGAGCTGTAAACCTTTCTGATCTTCTGTGAACTGCGCAGACATTTGGACCATGGGCTAAGTCTCATCCCAGCAGTGTAGTCATTCTCAGCCGTGTGAGAGGAAGTTCAGGAGAGACAAGGTTAGCAAGGTGACTTCAGTAGACTTCAAAAATAGATGTCTGGAAATGCTTTTAAGTCCTAAAACGACTTATGTCATCTTGTTTTAGAATTGGTAAAAAATAAAACTTAGGAGGAGAGGTACAATGCAGGATGGTTCTTATTTAGCTGTTACTGATTCTTTTAAGAGTTTAAGGGTTTGCAGAGATCCGGGCTTTGCATTTGATTATAGTGCTGAAGAGGTTGTTAATCACAGAAATGAGAAGCTTGTGATGCTTTTAAATAAACAATGTATGCCATTTAATGTTTGTGGTCTGTGAGCCCTGAGAGTTTTGTTACTGTCTTTAGACCATGGAGTTGTGGTTTATAGATCAGCCTTCAGTGCTGCGCTTAAGTGATTGTGGGCTCTGAACTGATGAAATCGGTGTGTTCCTAACATGTGTGGGCTGTTCTAATTGGAGACAAATTGCTTTGTTGACTTTTTGGTCTGATGAGAAATCGGCAGAAGTGGAGTGGAGGAGAAGGCTCAGCTTCCAATAGATCTGGGTGTCTAATAGAAGGCCTTCCTATAAATTAGCTACTTGAATCGAAACAAAGCAAGCCCCAGTATCTAAGGGGGTGGGGTTGGAGAGAGAAACTGAGGGTCACTGCTTGTCTGTCTCTACTGAAAACAATCAAGACTTAAATGCCGGCTATACAGAGCTTTTTTTTTTCTTTGCATGTCAAATTTAGCCATGTCATATACAGAAAGATAATGCAGGCCTTTTATATGTGGAGTGTTATGCATGCTTGATTTCTCATACATATACTGATCTCATATACAACACGGGTAAGAAACTGAGAACAGGAAATTGCTAAGAGGCTGATTAATCCAGTTTATTGCAAAGAAACAATGTGGGATCTCCCCAGCCATCCTCATGCCCAGGAAGCAGATCCCTACTGCACTAAGGCTAACTCACTTTGTGTTAGAGCTATTGAGTGTTTGCTCACAAACAACTGTGTTGTGTGCAGATGTTGGTCAGCTGGTTGCCTCTGGGGCTTTCTGGCATAGATGAGAGGCTCTGGTGATGGGGTCTGGAAGAAGAAACCAAGGATGCAGTGTAAGATGGCGGTGAGGCCTAGATCCAGGGGGTCTTGAGAATCTGGTAGGGCCTCTGTTTTGATGTCTTTTCTCTCTGGCTAGATAGACATTCAAAAAGCCTGAGCCTGAATTGATTCAATATTTGCAGGTTAGTCTAACCTGGCTAGGCTAAACCAGTTTTGTAACCAGACAGACATCCCAGAAGTGCAGGGGATTTCTCCCCGACTCTGGGGGCAGTTTGTTCTAGACCCTGGACATGTACCGTAAAAAACTCGTTTCTTGTATCCAGTCTAAATTGGCCTTCCTGGAGTTTATGGCCGTTAGACCTTGTTATCCCTTGGGGAGCTCTGGTGAGCAGACATTCTCCCAGGTCCTGCTGTACCCCTCTTATGAAGCTGTAGGCTGCTACCAAGTCCCTGCTCTGAGCCTTCTCTTCTCCAGACTGAAGAGTCCCAAGTCCCTCAGCCTCTCTTTGTACAGCCTTCCCTCCAGGCCTTGGATCATACGAGTGGCTTTCCACTGGACTTTCTCAAGCTCCTCCCATCCCTCCTGAAGTGAGGGGCCCAATACTGGACACAGCACTCCAGCTGTGGTCTCATCAGGGCCGAGTAAAGTGGGAGGATGATTTCCCTGGTTTTGCTTGAGATGCATCGGTGGATGCACGCTAGAGTTTGCTTAGCTTTGCCCACCACCGCATCACATTGGTGGCTCGTATTCATCTTGTGGTCAGTCAAGACCCCAAGTCCTTTTTGGTCGTGGTGCTAACGAGCATAGCACTGCTGAACCTGTAAGTATGCTGAGGGTTCTTCCGACCAAGGTGCAGCACCTTGCACTTCTCTTCACTGCTTGCTTTGCTGTGTGTTTTGTTTTGATAGTAAAAAATGGATTCAAAGGAGAGAACTAGAGGAAAATAGTTTATCAGCATGTTCAGTTTTCCCAGAGGAACAGCGGGTAGCAAATGAGACAATAAAGCGCTTTTCCTTCCTGTGTAAGAAGAGAAGAAGCAAAACAAAATAAAAATGCAGTTGAAAGGGGAGGAGGGGCTGAGCTGGGGTAGATAGTTTTTCTAAATCTCTTCCATCCCTCCACTGTTTTAAAACTAAGCCTGTGGTTGTTTGAAGTGCCGCATAAACAGAGGGCAGACCCAGGCTTACTGCTAAGTCTAGGGATGTGCAGGCTGGAGCAGCATTGCTCACCAGTCTCGACCTTTACCTGGAAGCGCCAGGTGGGTCAGGGAGTCTGTCTCAATGTTCCCTCTGTGACGGAGGCATTATGGTGACAGACACTTAGACAGTCTGAACTGGGGACAGGACCCTTCCACGTGCAGACCGGTCACATTTCAGTCACTGCCACCTGGATTCTGGAGGCAAGCCAGGTGTCCAGAAGTGAAGCTGCCCTACCTTGGCACCAGTTCTTCAGACCTGCCTGCTCTACTCCTTTCCACTCCTCACTCCCAGTGCTCTCAGGGGCAAATGAGGTAAGAGAAATCAAATGTACAGCTTGCAAGTCTGGTGCCAAAGACCTTCCACCTTTTGGGTCTTACTCCTCCTTGTTTGTTGTGCTTTCACTTTCAGTCACTACTTACCCCCGCGGGTAAAACGCATGCTGCCCAAGTGTCTGGCAAATGCCAAGTGTAGCATTAATTTATTTTCAGAATGGCTTTAAAAATGTAATTTGTTTCATTTTCTATTGAAACAAATTTCTTTTGGTAAAGAGTACGCTTTAATTGGGAGCATCACAAGGCAAAACCTGGGTTTTCCTGTGGGTGATGCCAAGAAGCAAATGGCCATCGGTGCTATACATCTCTCTGCTGTAATGTTGCAAGACTACTGTAAGTCTCAGCTCTCCCTGTGTTCCCTGATTCTCTAACCTAGACATAGCAAATCAATAAGTCTTCTCTCAGGCTAGTTTCCATTGATCTAGTATGTTTTCCCTAGCCCTTGAGTTTAATGAGATGACGGTGGAGAACTTTAAAGCTCTCTTTTTAAATCAATGTATGCAAATTTTTCACTCCCCATAGCCTTCCTTGCAAACTGCCTAAAAAAAAGTAGTGTAGTGAAAGGAGCAGAAGCAGATCCAGTCTAGCATCTCCTTTACCCATCCTTAGGGTGAACTTCTGAAGTCTATAAGTTAGTGTGGATCTGCATAATTCGTCAGGACCAAGCACATTACATAAGGGAAAGTTTCTTTGTGTATCTCATTTTGACAGTATTGGGGTAGAGTTTTTTTCAAACAACTTCCATAAATGTATAGTTTACTTTAAGGCGAAATGGGTTAGTGCTAAATATGAAACACACTGTAGTGGGACCCAGGCCAAAGCGCCACACTCAGTGGCTGTTTCTTCTCCTGTTGTCTATGTCTCATCTGCCACGACTTGATGTTAATGCAAAGGACGTCAGGAGGTGGTACCAGACTGTCTGGGGTTCCTTGAGATGGGTGCAGGTCTGAGGGCTCTGCCTCCCCTGCACCCCACCCCTTTCCACTTAGGTGTTCTGGTGATGGTCAAGATAGGCACCTGGCCTTCCCAGGTACCTGTCTATACGTGACTGGAGAAAATGTCTCATGAGAAGAAAAACATAAAGCAGTCTGGGACTGATGTGAGCTGGCCAAGCCCTGTGAGTCTGCTAAGGGTCTGCCACCAACACCATCCATCCTGTGCAGAAAGTAGTAAAGCAGTATAACATAAATAATCCTCTCTGTCATCTACTTATGGGCCTAACTTCACCCTTGTAGTGTGTGTCCTCATTTTCCTCAGGCGCCTGAGGCTCTTCAGGGTCTGCTCCCTAGTCATGAGCCTAATTCACAGGGCATAGTTTGGAGCCACAGGTACTATGAGCCCCCGTGAGGCCCTTGCAGGTATCTGGTCAGGTTCCTGCCATGGGAGCTGCATTCAGGTGGTCTCCGATGAGACATCCTTGGCTCTGGTGGAGGGAAGCAGTGTGGCCCAGTGCCTATGACAGTGTCTCCCCTTCTCTGGGGCTGGCACTGCCCTATAAGGGAAGTTCAAGTTTGGCCTGAGCCAACTTGGACCCCTACGTGTCTTGCGGCTGGTGCCAGGTGCTGAGAGCCCCATGTAGGGCTCATTATTGGCTGCTCTATTGGCTATGCTGGTGGCTTATTCTTGGTCTCATCTGGGCTTTGGGTCCAGATGAAGCTGAGCTTCCTGCTTTCAGCCCTGCCTGGGGGAAGGGTGCACAGGAGGTGCATCTCCTGCTGCTTCCCTGCCCTGTCCAGGGGGCAAGCATGTGGGGGGGTTGGGGCAGGGAGGGTATAGCCTGTCCATGGGCTCATTGCCCACTGCCAGGATGGCCTGGGATCTTGCAGACCCTGGGGTGTAGGGCTGGGCTGGGCCCCTGTTTTACTTGCAGTAAGGGGGTGTGTGTGTGTGTGTGTGTGTGTGTGTGTGTGTGTGTGTGTGCATCCATCTCGCCCCTCCCCCCCCAGCTCCTGCTCAGATAAAACTTCCATCCAACAAACTGTCCTTATTCAGTTACATCTGTAATCCAATTTGACCCATGCATTTCATCTTCCTAGAAATCTGATAGAAGTCCACACAAGTCATAAATTGGGAGCATCTGACTGACTTACCTTCCTGAGCAGAATAAGTTAAACTAGTTTTTATCCTAAAGTGTCTCTTTTCACCCTTCTACAGTAAGCTGGAGTCTTGTTGTAAACAAAGCTGGCTTACAGTTGAAAACTGAGTAAAGCTGGCACATATTAACAAAGAAAATGCTACCTGCAAGCTTGAGGGAAAGTTCTCCCATCAGAAATGGGTTTTTTATAATGGGAAATCAGAGCTCCCTCTGCCCCCTTCACTCACGAGGATGTAGTTCCAGGCCGCTCACTCCCCAACAGAACCCCCACCACTCCCAGCCCTGCTGGAGGGGGCCCCCAGCTGCCAGGACTATGGGCCCTGGGACTCGGGTCTGCAGCCCCCTGCCCCCCATAGCAGCGCCCGAGCCCCAGCTGTCACATGTGGGAGGCAGCAGCTGCTGCAGCGGAGTGGAGCAGGAGCCCAGCTCCCTCCACCTCCCCCCCGCCCCAACCTCGGGCAGCCATGGCTGGAGCAGAGCACCATGGGGGGTGGGGGTAAGTGCAGGCTGCCTGCTACAGGCTCAAGGTCCTGATCCTACTGTTTTGCCCCCGGGGCCTCCACGGGCCCAGCAGGCAGGACCCCGTGTGGCAGGCCAGAGTGGGGCCAAGCAGGGAAGTCCCCAGTTGCTGCTGGGAGCCCCACACTGCCGTGTCAAGGCATCCTCTGCCTGCCTGGCAGCAGTGAGGGACACAACTCCGTGCCGCCAGCCTCGCTGCTGCTGCTGGGCAGGCAGGGTGCACCTCGCCATGGCAATGTGGGGATCCTGGTAGTACCAGCAAGCTTCCCGCCACCCCTGCCCCACTCTGCCCTGCTGTGCTGGGTTCTGCCCGCTGGGCAATGGAGGCCCTGGAGGAGGGCAGCAGGGTGGGTACCCAAGCCTACAGTGGGCAGCCCGCACTTGCCCTGCACACAGATCTGGGGCACGCCCCCCCCCCCAAGGAGTGTGTGCAGCAGTGGGGAGCCAGCCCCTCTCCCCACTGCTGGATCAGCCACCCACAGCTCCGTCTCTGCCAGGGCCCTGCAGCTGCACACTCTGGCCCCAGGCCCCATGCGCTGCCCTGGCTGGGCAGCAGGCCCAGCCCTGCCCAACTTACGTCCTTCCTCCATATGGGGGTGCTCAATCTCACCCCCACACCAGATTTACCTGTGGGAGCTGTTCTCCAGGCTGCCTGGCGGCCATGTGCATGTGTAAGCACACACATGCACATGGCACCCCCTACCTTATTGCCCTCCTCCTGCTCGCTGCGAGAAACTCTGCCAGCCTGCAGAGAGCTCTTTGAAGAAGTGAAAAATCCATGTTTTTCTCTGTTAGAAGGGAAAATCTGCATTTTTATTTATTTTTTTATTTATTTTTTCAGTGGGGAACAGAAAACCCAGATCCCTGCTTATTGGACTTGGGGTACCACTTGGAAAATTCTAGTTCATAGTTTTCTCTTGGTTTTTGACTACAGAGAAATAATAGAGCAATTATTTTGTTACAAAGAGCTAAGACCACAGCAGGTCAGAATGTTTTTAATGCTATCCACTCCTACTTTAATGCTATGGACTCCGTGGCACCCTGGTTACAAATCAGCGGTCAGAAGAGACCTGAGGCCAGGATTGGTTTTGATGCCTGAAATCAAATAGCAACAAAATGAAGATAACAACGGACCCAGATACGGCTTTGACTGTGAGTGGGGGGTGAGTACAAGAGATGTGTGAGATGCCCAGACAGCCGGGCAGGAGAGAGTGGAGTGAGCATTTCAGAAAGGGAGCTAGAGGGTGGCTTACTGAGGTCTCAGATGGAGTTTCTGAAAGTTGAATCATCTGTATGTAATTTAGCTGCTAATTTATTTTGGCCATGTCCAATGTAAAGTGAATGGACCAGCTTCTGATGCTCTTGCTCATGCTAAAACAGCAGTTTTCCCCATCAGCTGCCACGGTAGTCTTGCAGTAAAGTACCACTGTGCCTGAGAATTGTATCAGGAACTGGCCCATTGCCAGTTAATGCACTGGATTAAAAAATTCTTCTGTTTCTGAGCCAGATCTTCAGCAATGAAATACACCAGCAGTCTGAGTGTCTGTCTGCAAAAAGGCTACAAAAATAGACCCTGGTAATTACAGAGGTGTACTTGATCGGGACAGGGGAAATACTGGAAAACTGTTGGCGTGGGAAAGATCTCTAGCTCTACAGTGCATTGATGTTTTCTAGTTTGTTAAAATCTGTGGTCTTGAGACATGGGCTTTTTCTTAATATCCTACCAGAAGCCTAGACAACTTTTGAGTTGTTTTTTTTTCCCCCTCTCTCTCGTTGTTCTAAAGTATTCATTTAAAACATGTAACAATATTCCACCACCAGATCTCATTGCCTTCCTGGCAGTGATGAGGAGGAAGCCTACTGGGAGAGGTTATTCTGAGTGGAAGCACAGGACTGAGAATTACAGCATACGGGTCCTGTACCTAGTTGTATGGTCTTAGCCAAGTCCCTTTCACTTTGTGCCTCAACCCTCATCCAGACCAATCCATTGGTAATATTCCTCTCATGTGGGTGTGCATTTCAACTTATTTCTGGTTTAAAGCTGAGCTTAAAAGGTAATTGAGCAATATGATAATAGGAAGATGCAGCTGAAATGGGTTGTTCCATTATTTATAGGCATTTCTGTACAATCAGTGACATAATAACCAAGTGCCTACAGTATGCTTCACGAATGCACAAGAAATATTGTCCGAGCTGGTGATTGGAAGTGCTGGAAAATGCACCTAAAAAAAATCATGCACTTATAATATTGAAATGGAACCTTTAAAATGAAGGCTGTCACTCAAATCAACTGGTGACAAAGCCTGATTCTCAGTTACTGTTTTTGGTGGCTGTGAGCTCTTACACCTGCTGCTGATGAATCAGTCACTACCCGTCTGCTGTATTCTCTCTCAATGCTCGCCCACCATGCCTTCGTTTTGGAAAATACAAAGAGAAACAAGGATTGGGAGTTGAAATCTTCAACTTGCTGAGTATTGGGGTAGTGACAATGGGCCTACTTCCAGGGCTCCTCCACCCTTACACTCTGCCCTTTCCCTGCCACAGAGCCAGCTTATGCCAGTGCTTTCACCCAGCTCGGTCCTCATTGCAACCATGTTAAGGTGGCTGGGAACAGTCTATTATTTCATGCTCTCCTGAGTTTTGATGGACACTGAGCCACTGTATAGAGGCTTTGCTCCACACTTTTTTTATTCACTATTGAGTCCCCGCTTGACTCCATGGTCTCCACTTGGGACCCACTACTTATCTGGACAATGCGTTAATCGCCGACACTTAATCCATTAGTCCCAGTACCACTGTTTCTTCTAACCACCTAGCTCTAAAGTCTGGAGCCTAGGTATCAATATGACAAATACTCTCCTCTAGTAGGGACCACCAGGGCCTTTCTGCTAACTCATTTACTGGTTAACAAGACCTTGGTCTCTGCGGTTCTCAGTTCACTGACCCCGCTCCTCGTTTTCCCTCAGGGAAGAAACCCGAGTAGGCAGGACTCGCCATCCCTTCACATGAACAGAGGATCCTTGCATCACCCCATTGTCTGAAGTATGTGCATCCCCTTCTCTTTGACTGCTGGGCTGTCTCCCAGTCCTTGTACTGGTTAATCTGGTTAAACTGTCTTGCCTCCATGTGGCTTGCAGGAAATACTGCTCTTCAGTGCATCTCCTCTCCGGCATGGCTGACCCTCTGACTCAACTTGGGTTTTAACTTCCAGGTTTCCTCCCTGAACCAATGGGAACTGATATCACTGCCATATTTTTCCCTGTTGCCGGCGTTTGCACCTGAAATCCTGACGGCATTTCCAGCCACGTTCTTTTAAATTGCCTTTCACATACAGGTACATTTTCCTCACTTCAACGAGTGTTGGGTGAAACTCTCTTAATTGTAGCAGGCACTGAGGTGCGTACCCTGTTGCAGTGGCCATTCTCTACACAGTTACAAAACAGGGGGCTTGTTACAGTTTTGAGGGTGGTCCTAGTCACTGTATCTGCCTTGCTTGCAATGGCATGGCCGTACACTGAGCAGATACAATTTGGATGGACCTGTGTTACTGCGAATGGTCCTACAGGCATAAAACCTGCTTTCTGCAGTACCAAAAGTGGCACAAATTATGGTGCCAATTTATGGCAATTGTGGTTGCTGAGCAGAAGAAAGTAGACATGTTTTGAAGTGAGCAGGCAGGACTGTTTGTAACAGCCTGGAAAAAACTGATTGCTTTCATTGCCAGGAGCAGTGTGTATTGCCATGAAGGATATTACATGTGCTTAAGCTGCAGTTGTTCAAACAGCAAGGGGTGATTCTGGAAGTTTGAACATTGCAGTCCTGAAGCTCTTTGCCTCTGTCAGCTGCTATTAATGTGAAACTGGGAAGACAGCAACTTCAGCAGGCAGCAGAAGTCATTTAACAAAGTATAACCAAGGGGGAAAATAAGACAAATTTTTAGTACAGACACTACAACTCTAACATTAAGTCCTTTTGAGAAATGAGAAATGCACTGCTGGTCCCCAGATATGGACCTGAACCCCAGCAGCCTTCAGACCAGTTTTCTATTGAGTTCAGATTAAGCTCTGTCTTGTGTATAATATGCTATCATATTTTGTGCACGTGGTGTTGCACTCCCCAGATTCTGCTATATTTATGAAATCTTTGTAACTTAAGGAGATTAAAAAATAACACGGGGGATCATGGCGAACTGGAGTTCTGATCTAGAAAGCACTTATTCATGTGAATAACTTCATACAAGTAGTGCCTTTGTTGCCTGGACCGATCCCATCATAAAGGTATGTGTTTGCAGGCATTCCTCAGATATGCATGTATCTTGGATCAATGCCTGGATGTTTTTTGGTTAGGATAGGAAGGATTGTAAGTAGTCTAGAAACCAGTACTTCTGAGAATATCTGAAGCCACGTTTCTACCCTTGGTGGGTGCATGCAGAAGAGTGCACACGTGTTTTTCCATGCAGACAAATAGCAACAGTACAGCATGTTCCCCGGGTTGGGTAGGGGAGGCTGGGGCCAGCACCTGGGCTGGGCTCGGCAGCCTTACCTGGGGTTCTGGGGGTCTCCCAGGACTCCAGCAGCGGGGAGCCTGGCCGGCAGGTGGAGTGTGGCTTTGGCTGGTCAGACTCTGGTTTCGGGCAGTGCATGCTGCCGCCATGTGCACTGCCCTGCTTTTTTCAGGTATGGGTTTTCTTTTAAATTGGGAGATTCCAGTGTCAAAAAACCCCATCACGTTACAATTTAGCAGTGCGGGGAATGCCTGCACGTGTGAAGCATGCGGTGTGTGGTGCCACAGACCACACGTGCATGCTTGTCTGGACCCTCCCAATGAGTCCTTTTCTTGCTTTAATACTGTTCTTCCTTTAGCCACTGCCTTGCCATTTAGCAAATCACTGAAAGTATATGTTAACAAACTTTCTCTGTTTGCACTCCTTCTGTAAGAGGCCTTTGAAGGAATTGATCTGGAGCAAGCTATGTAATGATTCAAGAGTATTGGCAGAAAGTGACTTTTTTGCGTTTTGTAAATGCAAATGTTCATCCCAGAAGCAATGACTGTTGGTGTTACGCTCATCCATTCGGAGAGCGAAAATGCTCTGTGATTGTAGTGTCAAATTCTAGCTCAACCACAGCGATTTGAATTTCAAATGCAGATACTTGCAATGAACAGCCCACAAACAATTACAGATCCAAATTAGTCACCAGGATCTTTGTAATTTAATTTGAAATAACAAGTAACTTAGGTAAAAATCATGATTTGCTCACAGAGAATTTGTGAGTAGAAAAAATAGTCTAAATATTGTTCACTAAGCTTTATTCTTGAGCAATGTTGTATCGGCTCTAACAGGTGGTGGGAAACACACATCGCACCACGGTAAGTAATAGCCAAGTATTTTGGACATCAGTTTGCCTGAGTGATTTACTGCCAGATGGTTTTGAAAACTGACTAAAGATAAAAATCAGATTTCCCTGGATCATAGTTTGGTTTTTTGTTAATCGGTTAATTCAAGGCTCATCAATGTGAAAACTGGAAATAGTTCTGGGGTACTAAGGAACAATATTAACTCTTGGAGCTACTCCAGCTATGTCAGCTATGATTTATATCACTATCACACACCCAGAAACTGCTTTAAAAGAACATTATCAGCTCTGTGAAGTCAAGCATTCAAAAAGTAGGAAATTCCTGCCAGAATTAAGGGTGTCTTGTAGCTTTGCTCATGCCTTATTCTCTGTCTTACCCTCCTTGTGTGTTATGGTGTATTATTTCCTTACCTAATTGTATACATAAATATTGTATTTACTCAAATACAAGATGAGGTTTTTCCCACCCCTAACTGTCATAGGGAAAAAGCACCCTTGTCTTATCACATACGAAAAAAATCTCACAAAATACATTGTCTATCATTAAACTGCCAAAAGCAGCATCTGCTTGGCAATGGAAACTAGCTATGAAGTTGATTAAATGCAGCCAACACTCATGACTATAAAAACATGCCTCACATAGGGTAAACATGCTGATGGGAACCCTTTTTTATAAATTTTAGTAAAAGCACACTTGTTCCCTATACTTCCAAAGCTACACATGTTGAGCATTCTTGTTTTTTGAAGACTTCATATCACAGAAACAGCAACATATCAAAAACATACAGCTACATAGTTTAAACTCTTAAACAATATACATCAGCTTTCCCCAAAAAACACCCCCTTACAGAAATCTTTTTCTTTATATAGAACCCCATGAAAAACAGTTACTTCAGTAACCACCTGAAACTCTCCACCCCTCCCATCAGTCCTCTGTTCATTTAGTGAAACAAGTGTGTCCATTCCTTTTTCCTCCACTTCTACATCTCTTCCTCTCCAATCTCTTACTCGTCCCAATTTAATGCAGTATTTCAGTTCATGACGCCCCAACTTCAGGCACTCTTTTTTTTTTTTTCAGTGAAAGCCAACCCCTTAAATCCCCAGGGGTTTCTTACTTTCCATAAATTAGTTTTAATGCATACTAATAATGTCCTTAATATAATTTTCTCCAGTCCCTTTGGTATGAGTCCATATAGTACCATCTACTGTGCTAATGACAGGTTTATTCTGGTGATATGCGGAAAGCAGCAGACCCTTTCCCATACCCCTTTTTGCATATTTACAATCCCAAAACACTTGCCACTTTCTTCTTCCCCGCACCTCTCCCTTGGGCACCTTGATGTGCTCATCAGTCCCTAGCTGTGTTGCACTTCTCTCACCAGCAGGATATTTCTTACAACCATCCACACTGTTAGCATGTTCGTCTTGTAGTTCTTTACCCGCCACTGCTCCCCCACCCTTTTTCACTTGTCCTTCTGCGAAGTTTCCCACCAGCACCATCCTGTCTCTTTCCATTACTGCTTTCATCGATTTCTTACGATCCTTCAGGACCTCCAGCCCTGCCTTCCCTATTTTATACCTCTGCACGAATCCTTCCATGCTGATGTAATGAATCGGTGGTTGCCACACCCATGGACTCTTCAACGAGGTCTGATACTTTCCCTCTTTTCTTGAAATTGCTGCTATGTGAAACTGGGTGATGCACACTGCTTTCCACTTTCCCTCCATTACCACCTTGCACACTGCGCTCAGATATTTTGCACAGATGAAAAATTTGTCTTTCATTCTGGTGGAAAAGTATTGGGACCACTCTTCATTTTCTCCCACCCAGGGTGGTTGTGCTAAGAAAGTTTTCTCTCTTTTTAAATCGGGTTTCTTGCCTTTTTTCGTCTAGTTTTTCTTGTACCTGTTGTTTTTCTGTGGCTTCCTTTAGCAGCTCCTGCATCTTTCTTTGGAGCTTTCTTGGCTCTTTCATTCGTTTCTGTATGCATCTGTAGCAGGGCACTAGGGTGCCTGCTACTGAATAGTAGTAAATGGGCTCAGCTGCTACTCACCAGGGCAGCAGGTGGGAGTTGGTATGGCAACTGATTGGGTCAGGTGACTGCCAAGGGGGCAGGGCCTGGCCTTTATAAACAGAGAAGGCTAAGGCCAGCCTCAGTTTCCCTTCTGGCAGCCTAAGAGGAAGAGGGAGCTCTGTTGGAGCGAGCAGAGCAGAGCATAATATAGAAGCCTGATGGCTGGAGAGCGCCTGCTTGACAGTACTGGGTGGAGGAAACCCTGAAAACAAGGAGATGCATGAGAGGGAGCCAGGTTGGCTTGGAAGTTGTGTTGTAACCCAGGAGAGGGAGATTTTGGTTTTGGTTATTGTTACGAACCGGAGGACCGGGCGAGGGTGTAGGGGTGGAGGAGGCCTCAAGGGAGCTCCCCAGTAGAATAGGGGTTCCTAGTGCCAGAGAGGGTGCTGCGTTTTGGGGTGTCCCGACCCCAGCCCCAGTGTGGGCGATTGTCGGGACAGGCCCCAGTGGGGCATAGGCCTGAGAAGGTGGATCTGGGGGCCAGGTAAGGCTGAGGCCGCCTGAGCCCCAATTCTGGGAAGCCCGAGTCGGGCATAGAGGGCCCCAGCGCGGGCGGAGAGCGCGAGCAGGGCCCCGGCGCGGGCGGAGAGCGCGAGCAGGGCCCAGTGGGGTGCTGTCTGTACGGGAGAAGCCCCAGGCGGGAGCACAAGGCACAGGCCCCAGGAGGGGACGAGCATACAGAGGAGCCCCGGGAGGGGCCAAGCTTACTGAAAGGCAGAGGCCTCGGGAGGAGGCGAGCGTATTGAGCAGGCCTGGAGCGGTGAGTTAGGGGGCGAGCGGATAGAGGCAAGGCCCAGAGTGGGCGGCAATAGAGAGGCAAGGCCCCGGTGCGGGCTACGAGAGCACGGAGACAGGCCCCGTACGTTAGGGTGCACCAGGGTAACTAGGCAGAGCGTTAGCCAGAAGACATCAGACCCCGTGCCAAGGAAGGGTAGAAAGGCAGCCTCCCTTCAACATGTAAATATCAAAGACGTGGCGGGTGAGATCGGTGAGGGTGCATTTGACACCGGCTTGACACAGTAGCCAGGGGGTGCTAGGGGAGGTCACGGCACCCCTAGGTCATCCTGTGACAGCATCTTTGGCCTTCCTTCCGGAAGAAGTCTCCCGTCCTCTTCACCATCATCCACCATTCTCTGGTGCTCCCAAAATAGTTCTTCAGTGTTCACCACCCCTCATACTGTCTCGTGTATGCTTGACATATATCTTTTCGTCTTGTCACAGCTGTACATTTAATTTTTACAGTCCCTTCCCTCTCATGAGGCTTTTACCAAGACTCATTTCCACCTTTGGCATCCAGTGATCACTAAGAGTCGTATGTAATGGTTTCCTTCTTCCTAATCTCTAGCTCTTTTCATAAAGCTCAAAGCCAGTTCTCGATTGTTTCTTTCCACTGGAATCTGTTCTAGTGAGAACTTTCTCCCTGCCTGCCGTCTCTTAGTGACTCTTATATTTGTTAACAGTCTGGATGATCTGTCTAAAGTTGTTTCCTCTTTCCCCTGTTCTGTTGCCCACTTTGATTATACAACTGAAATCTATTAGGTGCGATTTTCCTCCAGCCATGTAAACCGCTAGCTTTCTAAGCAGCACATTTCTTCCCTCCCTCTCTGGCGGCACGTATACACTAAAAACTTCTAGTTATGTTCAGTGACTAATTGTATCATTCATTGCAGTCTGCTACTGATGTTTTCTGCCTGCTTTGGTCTCAGCTCTGGGTTCTTGAATAATATTGCTACTCCTACTGCTTTGTTCTCATTTGTCCCTAACCACCAAGATGGCCCCATTTTCACCTTTTCTCAAAGCATTTATAATCCCTTGCCTTTGGTATACCACCTTCTTGTAGGCTGATTGTGTCTGCCTTTATTTGGTTCAACAGTAGTTTAATCTGTTCCCCTCTTTTCCTTGTTAAGATACTCCTGACGTGAAGTGAAACTATTGTCAATGCCATTTGTGCTTGTTTTAAAATGAGGGTGATTGTCCCTTTTTAGGGTTTGTCCATGCCACTGCTCGGGGGGAGAGGGGGGTTGACGCCTCCCCCTCCCTCGCTTGCATTGCTGTAGCCTTTGCAAGCTGCTGGATCACTTCTGCATTTAAGACGGTTTTCATATGCCTGCCTGCCCACTGCTTCCTGCCTTCTGGTCTCCACTTTGGGCTGGAGCCCAGAGGCATTAACAGCAGAAAACTGCTCTGGCTCTTTTTTTCTGACTCGCCTCCCTCATTATTGGGTTTCTTCTTCCTGGTCTTCAGCACCTGCATTTGCTTTATTTTCCTGGACTGTCTCTCTAGTTCTTTCTCTTGCTCCATCTCCACTTCCGTTATCTGTAGGGTGTTTTCTTTTCTTTCCTACCCCCACCTCCATGTCTGAGCTGTTTGCTGTTCTCACCTTCCCTTCCCTTCCATCTCCTGTCTCCTCCTGTGCTGCTGTGATTTCAGAAATGTCACCTCCTCCTTCTCTGTTTCACCCTCCTGTGGGGTTTCTTCCACCTTTTCTTCCTCCATGTCCAACCCCTCCTCTTCTCCTGTAGCCCCATCTCTATATTTTCGGAGCGTATATTAATGTAATCTGTCTCTCTCATAGTTGATTCGTCCACAGCTTTCTTTTATAGCTTCACTTACATACTGCAATCCTGACTCGGTTGAACTACCATTTGGTGTGAGCAGGTACATATCTCCGGACCTCCTGTAGCTGAGTGATAATCAAGTGTCAGTTAGTAGCAGGCTTTAATAGGGGGGTCACCTGCAGGAACTGGAGTGAATCCCAGTTTGCTATGTGTAGGTCAGGGGATCTGGTGGTTGAGGAGAGACTTCTGTTCTAAAGAAGAGCAGGGTGTCTCTGACTCTTTGTCGGTTGCCTGCTGACTAGAGTAGAACTAGACACTTTTTTGTGGAGTGTACTATGCCTGTAGGAAATGATCAAATAAGCGTTGCAAGTTATGGGGAGTGGGGGTTGGGTTTTTTCTTTCTCCACTTTCATCATTGTAGGGGAGAATGAGTTTAATTACATGCACTAGTGGGTTTACTTCAAGAGGAGTCCACTGTAATTTAAAGGAGAGTTTGGTTATTAGACTTCAAGTTGATCATAGTTGGCTCTTAGTCAACTGTAGTGCTTCCTGGTAATTCGGATCCTGCACAATCTGAATTGTGGAGGGAGCAGATTTTAAAAGGGCAGTTGGCTCTCCTGTTAATATACTGCACTCATAAGTTATAGCTCCTTTCCTAGGAGTTGTGCTGGTTTAGAAGCCTGCTTTCTTCATGACTGAGTTCAGCTCATGATCTAACAGAGCTTTTCAGGGATCACGAATCTGTGTTGTGCTCTGGGACCTCATGGGGAGTTCAGATTGGCTGACAACAGCTGTACGTGACTGTCTCAGTTGTCAACAAAAGTTGAAGACCATTTAGTGTTGACAGAATCGGGCCTTGCCGGTGGCATGTTTGTTACTTGGCAACAGAATATCTCCCAAATGCACTTGAGGAACATCATTAATAATAGCAAAAGTGGCTTATTATACCACTTTTCTGTAGTGCATCAGTGGCAAGAAAGCTCAAAGAAGCACTTACTGTCAAAGAATGCCTCTTAAATACTCTTCTTCACTGCTACTTACAGTTTTATTTAACAAGAAGTTTGCCAGATCATCCCTACACAGCACATTTTAAAGTTGAGAACAGTCTGTGTTGGAGATGGTCAACTTCACCAATCAACAGCTGGGAATCTCTGAGATTCATGTACACTCTTAGCAAACTCCTAGACTTTGGGGAGACAGGGGATAAAATCTATTATCAAGTGTGTGCTGGTGCAGCTGGGCAATCGCCTGTTCCACTAGTTCCCTATACTTCCATTGTAAAGGCTCTTTTTAATAGACTGTAATCTCTCTGATTTCCCCCCCAACCGCCCCACCATACCCACACCCTACCACACACACACACCCCATGCCCCAACCACACTGTGCCATGTATACTCCCTTACCGCCCACACACAACATACAGCAGGACTGTCTTTTGAGTTATTATGTGATGACCTCTAGATACACTTCATAAACACATACATCAGTACAAAAATAGTCTTAAATATAGGAAATGCACTTCAAATATTTTAAGGAAAAGGTGGTGAGTCTTGCACTGTGAATTTTGGGGGGGGGATGGGGGGCAGGGCATGGGAGCAAGGGTAGTAGTGATGGTTTCTTGGTGCTAAACTTATTTGGGTTATTACCCCCCCCTCCCCCCCAAATTTTGTATATTTTGAGGTAACTGTCTTGAGTGAATCCAGTGCATGAGTATGTACCTAGAGATAAACTTAATGTATGCGGACGTGATAGTAACAGGTATAGTTTCTGGAAGATGGGTCATCATGAAGGGAAATGTTTCATCTACTTTAAAATGTGGGTCCAGAGGCATAATCAGTTTTACATCTTACCTAATAGATAATGCTTCTATCCCCACAATACCACCATGGCAGTACTGTGGTCCAGTCTGGATTCAGAAGAAAGGTTATGGCCTATAGAAATGTCAATGCCACATCCTAAAACACCTGTGTTTTTTTGGAAACTCTGTGTCCCAGTCTGAGCCCCAGATGAAATAGCTAGCAAGTGGTGGCAGACGCATGGTGCAGAAGAGCCCCAAATAGAGCATTACCAGAGTTCAGAGACTGGTGAAAATCTGCCTGGAGAATAAATGCACAATCTCTCTTTTCTGCCAAGCCTGAAGAGAGTTTAATTAAGCTAAATTGGAAGAGGCAGTAAAGACTTGCTGTAGACAACCTGTTTTTGTTCTGGTTCCCGAAATCTTCCCTCATGAGGTTGATGCCTATGCTGCAACCTGCAGTGCAATGTAGAGATGCCCAAAATGCCTTTAAAGCTAATTTATCCTATTTCTTGGATTTATCCTAACTTCTCCATTGCAGAGTAAATTAGTCTATGGGATGTTCTGTGTTGATGTGGCTAGACCAGGGTTTCTCAACTGGTGGGACACCAAGGTCCTCTAGGTGGGACTGGGGTCGAAACTGGAAGTGCCATGGCAGGACTTCTGGTTTTGCTTTTGTGTGCTTTGAGCCACTGCTGGGGGACCCTTTCCCCCCCACCTCCTGGCACTTCAACTGGGGCACCCCCCCCCCCCACTTGTCAACCGATGGGACAAGGATTTTTTGACCTTACATAGGTGGGACGTAAGGTGCAAAAGGTTGAGAGCCACTGGGCTAGACTATTCCTGGTTCAAAGTTCTCTCAAATATCCCTACAGTATGCTGCAAATGATACACTGATGTACCTAGATAAGAGAGAATCAACAATCTATGTTGCTGCAAGACAGAAGTGACAATTTCCACCATATCTGGCCACAGAAGGTGGTTTATAGCTGTGACCAAACACAAGCATGGCTGCAGACTTTAAAAAACGGTCCATTGGGCAGAAATGTGAACCCTCGTTGCAGGAGATGTTTCAAAACAGAGTGTCTTGCTGCCTCCCATCCTGTTGCCTGTTTTCACAATGGGAGTGGGGGGAGCAGAGGGAGTTCAGTCTGGGGGTTCCCCCCTGAGGGTTGGGGAACCCCTAGAGAGCTCCCTCTGCTCCCCCCCGCCACACCTTTCTAAAAGCTGCGCAGTCTTGCAGGAAGGAGGTGCTGTTGCTACAGGAAAGTGGCTGCAGGCTGCACCCAGCAGCTAGAGCCCTTCCCCCCTGGAACCAGCAGTGAACTTTGGTTTGGTCTGGGGATCGCTGTAACTCCGGCGGGTCCCTGCAAAGCGTTCTCAGTTATAGCAGGGAGCTGCACTTCTGTCTGCACCCTTCGTTATCTTCCAATCCTGAGCTCCTAGGAGGAGAAGATGACCAAATGAACTCGGAGTTTGCTCACAGGTGTTCAGATTTGTGGTGAATCACTTACGCTAGCACTAGATAGCACAAAGATTATATTGGAACAAAAAATAAGGAGGCTCTTTGGAGGATCTTCTACTACAGCACGGTCATCATAAGCAAACCACCTACCTTAAGAATGCCCTCTGATACAGCCCCAGCAAAGGAGGAGTGACTTTGGTATTTAGCTGGGCCAGTGGGCTAAACAGATAATACCTGATGCCTGACTGAGTTGCTAACGCGCTGGATTTATTTGATCGAACTGTCATTTTCTGATTCAAGTGACAGATAATAAAGACGACTCTTTAGCAAGATGACTGTGGATGTACAAGAATCTACATTCAGAGGGGAGGAAAGGAGGTGCAGGATATTAAGGACAAGTTAATGAGCATCCTCTTCTTTGCAGTAAGAAGAACAGACGTTGTTTGAACTCTGAACAAACCAAGCATTATTTTTTTCTTTAAACGAAAGCTATCCTTTGTCCAGAAAGCTTTGTTTCAGCACTGGTTGCTTTCAGCTGAGCTGTTTGTTGAATGTGGAATCTTGGAAAACTCTGTTCAATAGAACTTAAAGCAGATATGACAAAAGCCTTATGTAAAACATCTGCCTTATCTTTAAATTTAATGAATTAACAAAGATGAGCTTGAAAGGGAAATGTAATAAATAATTCACCAACCTCCTATGCTTTTGAAATGCTAACAGGTCAAATCCTTTGAGGACTGCTTGATTAGATTACAGTGTATCACGCAGGAGGTCTAATAGGTTGTATCCAGTTCTGAGCAAGCCGATTTAAATTAGTTTGGCCAAACTAGTAACAGCGAGAGAATATAGAATACAAATGCTGTGCATAACTAGAATTATGCCAAATTAATTAGCTTATTTCACTATTGCAAAATAAACTGTCTAAATCCTAGTTGGGTGTTCAGGATCTTGAATTTGTTCCTAAATTTTAAGTAAACCTATGTTTAAGGGTTCTTATTGAGGTTTTTAAGGGATTTGTGATTTTAGGTTTCCTATGTTTTGGATGCCCAGACTGAGACTATGACAGGATGCATGAGCAATGGACCTTCTTCTGAAAACCAGACTCCTTTTAGTGTGTCTGAGCAAAATCACTTGGTATTTTAAAATATCTTGGCTTTAAGCATCTCCTAATTCTTACTTAGTTCACAGAATTAATGTAAACTAGTAAATGTCAAAATAAAAACAAGGTAGGAGGAGACTTCTGCTCTGATTGTGCATCATCCAGCAAATCAAAAGACAAAAAAAAGGTGGCATACTTCTGATTTGTAACATACTCTTTCAAAATGTAGGCTTTAATTCTAATGGTGGCCTTAAATTGGCAAAATGCTTGAGGTCATATATTTTGTAAGTGCTTTGAATCAAAGTGTTTTGCTAGAAATTGCAGATCTTCTGGATCTTACTGCCCTTTCCCAGAAAGAGGTTTGAAGTGGAAATACATAGTAAGCTGATTCAGAAACAGAGCAGTAGTAGGAACAAAACCAAGTTTCGCAGTGACTCTCTGGGCTCGCTGTCTTTTCTTGTGTGTGTACATTAGTTTTAATCTTAAAATAAGACCTGTTACTTTGGAGTCTGGGGCTTATATTTCCACTGGGCCTTGAGATGAATGTGCAAAAGCATGATTATTTCCTAAATTCTTTACTTGCCTTCTTCTCAAGATTAATTCAGGGACTCCTTTTTGTGGGGACCTTTCTACTTTTATTGCTGTTTTAGCCCCTCTCTATGCATATCCTCAAAACACAAAGGAACAAAACACCGAGGCCTCTGGAATTAGAACTCAAGTGGCGGAGAAGAATACCACGAGGTGTCTGTTTCTCTAAGATGCCTGGTATATGGTAGGGGTGTGTGAAGCGGGCCCTATTTGATTCACATTCGGCGTGAATTGGGGACACTGATTCGATTTGTTGATGTGGATCACTGTCCCTGCTTTGATTCGGCTGAATCTGAAGATTCAATGCTGATGTGGAGAATCAGAGATTTGGACATAGACACAGCTTTAAATGTTTTTTCTATGTACCTCGAGGTACCAGTGCAGCTCGTGAATGTTGCAATGCTGGGGCAGGTGGAGCATCCCACAGGAGCACAGGGCACCCCGCCCTCATTCCCCTGGCTTGGCTATTGGCTGCAGGGGGACCCTGGGTGCCCCCCTAGAAGGCACCAGTTGCTGAGCCGGAGGGGTGGTGGGGGGGCCCAGTGTGCTCCCTGGCAGACCTGGAGGTGGATTGGAAGTGCCTCTGGTCCACTTCCGGGTCTTCAGCTAAGTGCGCTGGGGAGCCCCCACACGTCTGTGGGACACTCTATGCGCTGCAGCACTTGTGAGCCTCTGCTACCTAGAGGTATGCAGAAAAAACATTTAAAGCCGTGTCTCTGTCTGAATCTCTGAATCTTTCCGAATCTCTCCAAATCAATTCGGAGGGTTCTGATTTGATTCGGAGAGATTAAAAGGTTCTCTGATTTGATTTCGGATTCAGAGATTTGGCCACCAAATTGGGCCAAATCTCCACTGAATCAAATCAGGGACCAAAGCTTTGCACAGCCCTAGTATATGGGCAAGGATGGACAGACTGACCGGCTGGCTCGGCTGGTTAGGGTAGCGCTATTTCCTCTCACATGGGTGCACTTCCTACAGCAACCTTTCTCAGGCCCATTGCTCTCACCAGTTAAGTCAGTGAGGAGCTAAAGGACAAAAGCGTGCTGCTTCTCCACCTGTCAGAGGCCAAAGTGGTTGGTTTTATTCTGTTGCCAGAAGAAGCTCCTTGTCTGGGGAGGTGATAACCTTGGTGCTTAGCAGATTTCCCATTGCTAACAGAAGTGCCTATTACAGCTTTCACTGGCCACCCGAGGGTCTGAGAAGTTCTGCGAGGAAGGCTTTAATTATTGCTTTCTTTTCCAAAGCAAATAACAAAGACCATCACTGAGGAGCCTCTTAGTCTTTTGAAGACTCTTGATGGGGTCCTGTGGCCAGCCCAGTGTGAAGAAATAATAAGGGCTTGAACAGTAAAAGCATTTTCCCCTTTGAAAATGTATTTTTCAGTGCTTGACCTGATAATGCATCTGCTGAGCACACACATTCTTCTTTACCAGCCTCCACGATCCCAGTGCCAACTGCGCTTTGTTATTCAGGAGCACCTGATGCTGGCTAGTGTCCTTATCTCATCGCTCAGTGGAGGAAAAGACCCAATGAATTGGTCACCTTTTATGGATACTAAATATCCAGAGATGTAGTACAAAACTCAGGGAGAACTTGCCTGCCTGCTCATAGTTTCATAGTTGTTAGGGGCTGGAAGGGACCTTACAGATCGTCAGGTCCAGCCCCCTGCACTTGGGCAGGAAAGACACTGGGATCGGATGACCCCAGCAAGGTGGGCATCAAGAGGCTTTTTAAAGATGACCCAGTTCATCTAAGCTAGCTATCCTGTAGAGGGATGGAGTTTAGAGAATCGAGTATACCCGTCTACTCCTTCACAGGTAGGAGTCTGAGGAGAGAAACGGGTGGAAAAAATAATAAACATAATTACACTGGAAACCACATGCCTTCCTCCCCACACCCCGCTTACTCCCACAATCCCCTGCTTCTGATGTATTGTCATGACTCTTTGGGTAGCACCTGAGACTCCTTTTATTGTGACTGCACTTGCATTCCCCTGCATTTGTATTAAATAAAAAACATAATTTTATAGGGTGATATTTTTTTTCAGAGAGGCCTTTGGAGTATTGGGTGCTCAGACCCCACCAGAGTTAAATAGTTTTGTCACTTGACTATCTTTTAAATCCTAAGTATCTTCCTTGTAAATCATGTCAGCAATGAAGGACAAAAGGTTAGGAGGAACTTGAGGTGAAAATTGCCTCGGTGCAGAGGGTCAGTAGGAAACCTATAGATCACTGAAGCCTGGTATTGGGGTTGCTTATGGTATGCTTGTGATGCATAAGTAATGTATGTACTAATTGCTTATACACAAGCAGCAAGGTGCTCCAGTGCCCTGTAATTACAGTGTGTCAGAGCAGGCTTGATTAACTGAGCTTGTTCAATTTTTCCAAGCGTGGGCACACTGATATACAAGATACTCCAGGTGCTTTAATTACAGCAGCTCTCAGAGCCGCTCTAACGGGCCCCCCACCCCCAGAGCATGTGTATAAATACCGAATGTGTGCATTTCTGTCTCTGTTAAAAGCTCTGTCAGCCTCCACAAAGAAGGGCAAGCCATGCTGTTTTCAAGACCCCAGTCCTTAGCAATGACCCACAAATGTACACCTACTCATTTTTTTTTTTTTTTTTTTTAAATCCCATCTCCCTCCCACTAACAACCTAGACTCTGGGCTCCTGTTGATTTTTGGCAGAGGTGAGAAGCTTTGATTCCAGGCTCTCACTGCTACAAGTTAGGACCAGTAAATCCACTTGTGCTGTTGTAAAATTGGTGTAAGCAGGAAGAGAATCTGGCCATGAACAACTTCCAACACCAGCAAGTCACAGGGCAGCATTTAGCCTTGAATGCAAACCAGAAACAACATGAACAAAAGCAGTCATACAGTAGGTATAAATATACAAATCCCTGGAGAGGGTACTTTTGTGAAGAGACAGTGTTGAACTGTGTGAAGAACTAACAGCCTGTGCTAAAGCAGAACTGGACAGCTAGAAAGGCAGAGGCAGCAAACAGTGAAACCAAAGACAGGCTACGATGGTAAGAGCAAATATTGTGACAAGCGTACCAGCTATGGACATTGAGTACTTTGGCACAATTTGTGCTTAACAGCAAAGGCACAGATTGGATCTGTGATGCTTCCGATTGGTTTGGGGGCTACAGAGGGTAAAACAACAGACACTATTTTAAATGAAAAATATAGTTTATAGGTATCAGATGGACGTGTTGTATTATGATGTGATTGCAATATGTAGATATACCTGATGTAGCTGTCTTGGTACCAATAGTATGAAGCAGCAGTAGCAGGATCTATAGTGCAGGCTTTGTGAGCCTGCTTAGTACCCTGCCTACTTGCTGGTTGACGTCCATGCCACAGTGGCTTTACTGTTACCATCTGCATCCAAGCCAGTTGATTTGATGCTGGTTCACATACACCTACATGTGCTGCATGATACTGCAGTTTGTCATACAGACACAGCCTCAGTTCTGCATTGCTTCTTGCCTACACTCTTGTCTTGAGCTGTTCTGCCTGAATGAACAAAATAAATTGGGGCTGAGGAACAGACTGAAGCTCCTGCTTAGCTTCTAAGGACATAAACAGTGTGAACTGGGGCCATATTATGGCTGGAGATGCATTCTGTCCTCCAGGGCAAGAGCGTGTCCTGATGGATTAGAGAGGTTGGGCTGAAGTAGGGATAAGTGAGGACTGGGCTGAGTGCCTGCTGCCTGGATCAGGAAATCCCTCAGCAAAACCTAAAGGTACCAGTGCCACACAATACTGTGTATACTGTTCTGCCAATTCAGCATTTTATCATTTTTCAAAATTTACTGAAAAAAGTGATTCTCAATTTCTTTCCATCAGAACGCCAAGCCGGAGGAGTGCCGGAAGCAATGAGGTGGGTACGCACAGATAGAGCATGTTATAATCCTTGCTTAGGAGATGGCCTGGCTTCTTCCCTCAGCCTTTGAAGACTGCTGTGGTGAAAAGCTGGCTCTATTCAGAGAATGGCAGGCAAGTGGTTAAGCAACTAGCAGATGTTTAATCATTTTGTGGATTCTGCCCTTTTCACTTAATTAAAAATCTGGCTGCTTGCAAACCTCCACTGGAGAATACCGCTCCTTCTGTATTCCTATCAAGGATAGATTTGTTTTTCCAGGATGAGTGCTCAAGTTCAGGAATATTGCTTTAGCCAGATGGATGTGTAAGTGAATGTGACACTTGTGAGAGTTGCCAATGTGATGCCTTTGAAGGCCAAATACTACTTTTTATTTCTGA
This sequence comes from Crocodylus porosus, assembly GCF_001723895.1. Lineage (NCBI taxonomy): Eukaryota > Metazoa > Chordata > Crocodylia > Crocodylidae > Crocodylus > Crocodylus porosus. Next base: position 1,942,113 of record NW_017728927.1, on the reverse strand, counting down.
GAGAGGTATCACATCAGCAGCATTGCTCTACCAATCTGCTTCAACACTGGCCAGGAGGGCCTGCATCTAGAAGTACTAATACATGTACTAATACTGGACTTGATGATCTCCCGAGGTCCCTTCCAGCCCTAATGTCTATGAAATCTATGTGGTGACCTCCTTGCTGAGCTTATGATAGTAGGTAGCTTTTGTGCTATAGACACCAACCTACTTAAGAGCTGAAATTAGTCTTCCAGCTCATTTTGTATTAGGCCCCAAAGAGCGATTACAGTTTCACTTCTTACTTGACATAGCCCCAAAATGTGATGTAGACAAACCTAAACTGGTCTGAAAGTACGTGGCTGGGGTACTGGTAGCAGTGAAACTGTTCCAGCATGAAGTTAAAATCCACCACAGAAGATCAGTAGTTGCTTGAATAATTGGGTCTGGCACTGCTAATACAGAGTTCAAAGAAATACTAATTAATCTTAAACTATAGGTACAGATGTAGCCTTCACCAGATGTAGACTAGAATTCAAGTAGAGACATTGAGGTGAAAAGCTCCATATCCTGTTATCAATCCTATGAGCCGGACTGTCCTCCGAATAAATTTCCAAAATCAAACCCATGTTTCTGCTGTCAGAACTACAATCAGTCCATTAAACATCACTTTTTATTTCCTTGAGCAAGAAAAGGTATCCATATGGACTCAAAAGAGGCTAGAATGGGTAGAGATGCTTATACAATACTTGATATACCACTATCGGATAATACTCAAAGCTTCTGGGTTATCATGGGAATTATGCCACTTATTTCAGTGGGATCTGTTGTGTTCTCTCTCCTTCACTTTTAATGGCATCAAATCGGTTTACATATATTATCCAGTGTGGGTTTGACTGTGATTAGCTTTCAAAAAGGGGTGTTTGGCTTACATAGAAGGGTCTTTCTCATACTGTTTACTGTGTTTTTCTCATATACAGCCTGCATGTGTTTCCCCCAAAATTGGGGAAGCTGATTTTATTTTTGCCCAGGATAGAAGCACCCTGCTTTGATTCCTGCTTCACAGTGAAGCAGCTATGATATTACTATTCAGACAGTTGAGGGTGTCAGATGACTTAATGGCTCATTGTTCTTCTCTCCAGAAATGTTAATGATAATCTCTCCTTTTTAATGATCTTGATGGAAGGTGTACAAAGGATGGAAGACAGGACACCACTAAGGAGGATACTAGTCTGCACCTGGAGGGAGTGAACTAGGAAAGCCAAGGCTGCAACCTAACTCAAACTGGCTACACAAATCAAAGACAATAAAAAGTCCTTCTTCAGATCTGTGGAGAGTCGGAAGAAAAACAAGGGCATCACTGGACCCCAGCTAAACCAATTGGGGCAGCTGACGACCGACACCCAGAAAAAGTCAATCTGCTTAATGTTTACTTTGTGTCGGTTTTTCACCACCCTGCCTAACATGATGTGGGATGACCAGGGTGAGGGTGAATATATTGGCATAGCTCTTGTGAAGGAGCATCTTGAGAGGCTGGACACCCACAAATCAGCTGGTCTGAATAGACTGCACCCAAGAATGCTAAAGTCTATAATGAAGACATTATAGTGCAGGCACTGGCAAGGATATTCAAGAACTCGTGGCACTCAGATAAGTATCTGAAGACTAGAAGAGGGCCCAATGTGGTGCCTGTCTTCAGGAAAAGGAGGAAAGAAGATCTGGGAAACTACAGGTTAATCAGTTTGACCTCAATCCCTGGGAAGATCTTGGAAAAAATTATCAAAGAAGCCATTTTTGACAGGCTAACAGAAGGCAATATCCTGAGGGACAGCCATCATGAGCTGGTTGTGGGTAGGTCTTGCTTGACCCTTCTCATTTGCTTCTATGACCAGGTGATGTGTTACCTGGACAAAAGGGAAGAGATTGATGTCATATATTTGGACTTTAAAAAAGCCTTTGACCTGGTGTCCTATGATGTCCTCATGTAAAAATTGGGCAATTGTGGCCTCGACTACACTACAGTCCGATGGCTGGGGAACTGGCTCTGAGGTTGGACCCAGAGAGTGGTGGTTGATGGGACCAAATCAACATGGCACCCGGTGACCAGTGGTGTCCCCCAAGGCTCTGTTCTAGGACCTGTACTCCTTACTGTCTTTATAAACTATCTGAACTCTGGTGTTGGAAGCCGACTGGCCAAGTTCACTGACAACACCAAACTTTGGGGAAGAGGCTCCACACTTGACGACAGGCTGGTGATCCAGGCCAACCTCAATAGGCTTGCAAGGTGGGTGGATGAAAACCTGATGGCATTCAATACGAAGAAATGCAAGGTGCTCCACCTCGGCGGAGGACACCACACCACACCACACTTATAGGCTTGGCAATGCTACACTCGCTAGCACCATGACTGGAAGAGACCTGGGGGTCATGAATGACCACAAGGTGAATGTGAGCCACCAATGAGATACCGCAGCTGGCAAAGTGAACAAAACTCTGGATTACATCTACCGATGCATCTCAAGCAAGACCTAGGATGTCATCCTCCCACTGTACTTGGCCTTGGTGAGGCTGCAGCTGGAATACTGCATCCAATTCTGGGCTCCACAATTCAGGAAGGACATGGAGAAGCTTGAGAGAGTTCAGAGGAGAGCCACGCGCATGATTAGAGGGCAAGAGAGCAGGCCCTATGAAGAGAGGCTGCGAGCTATGGGACCCTTCAGCCTAGAGAAATGCAGGCTCAGGGGTGACTTGGTGGCAGCCTATAAGTACATCAGGGATGTGCATCAGGATCTGGGAGAACACCTGTTCACCAGAGTGCCCCAAGGGATGACTAGGTCCAATGGTCACAAACTCCTGCAAGACCATTTTATGCTGGACATAAGGAAAATCTTATTTACTGTCTGAACCCCCAAGGCCAGGAATAGACTCCCCCCAGAGGTGTTGCAAGCACCTACTCTGGACACATTAAAGAAACATTTGGATCCTTAGCCTGCTGGGATCCTTTGACCCTAGCTAACTTCCTGCCCTTTGTGCAGGGGGCTGGACCCGATGATCTTATGAGGTCTCTTCCAGCCCTCATGTCTGTGAAAATGACATAAGTAATATCAGCCCTATTTCCTCCAATAGTATCTCAAGTTCATGTTCTAGTTTGGGAAAGAATTAAACCCATAAAAAAGAATCCTGTAAATCCTAGAGCTGCTTCAGCCTGTGTCCAAAGAGCTGTAAAAATTAATAGAAAACTGTAGTAGAGAAGTGATTGTACATATTCAAAGGCCATCACTGGAAATCATCCTTGAAGTATCTTGTGCTGTCTGGCCAGAATAACCATGAGTCTTCCTGCCAGGAAAAAGATGCCTATTTGTTTGTTAAACATTTTTTTTTTTTTGGTAAATTTTGCTTTCAGGCATTTCCACTGAGAACCTAGATAACAAGAGCATAGGGATGTGTGTGGTCATAAGTGAGAGGCCAGTCTGAGGGGGAAAGGAGTCCAGGGGAGCTGGCTGTACTTAAAGAAACTTTACTGAGGAAGCAGGAATGAACCATCCCAATGCACAGGAAGACTAGCAAGAATGGCAGAAAACCAGCTTGGCTTACCAGGGAACTCTTCAATGAGCTAAAACACAAAAAGGAAGCTTACAAGAAGTGGAAACTTTGACAAATGGCTCAGGGTGGCGGGTCTAAAAACATTACTTGAGCGTTCAGGAATGAAATCAGGAAGGCCAAAGCCCAACTGGAGTTGCAGCTAGCAAGGGTTGTGAAAGGTAACAAGAAGGCTATAAATATGCCAGCAACAAGAGGAAGATCAGGGAAAGTGTGGGTCCTTTACTAAATGCGAGAGGCATCTTAGTGACAGATGATGCAGAAAAGGCTGATGTCCTCAATGCCTTTTTCACCTCAGCCTTCATGGGCAAGGTCAGGTCCCAGACTCCTGCACCTGGCAGTATACTTTGGGGAGGAGGTGAGCGACAATGGTGAAAGAACAGGTTAGGGACTATTTAGAAAAGCTGGATGTGTACAAGTCCATGGCGCTGGATGAGATAGATGCACCTGAGGGTGCTGAGGGAGTTGGCTGATGTGATTGCAGAGCCACTGGCCATCATCCTTGAAAACTCCTGGTGATCAGGAGAGGTCTAGGACAATTGGAAAAGGGCAAATATAGTGCCCATCTTTAAGAAAAGGGAGGAGGAGGAAAATCCAGGAAACTACAGACTGGTCTGCCTTACCTCAGTCCCTGGAAAAACCATGGAGCAGGTCAAGCAAACCATTTCTAAGCACTTGGAGAAGGTGATTAGGAACACTGAGCATGGATTCCCCCGGGGTGAGTCATGCCTGACCAACCTAATTGCCTTCTATGATGAGATGACTGGCTCTATGGATGACCAGTGGACATGATATATCTTGACTTTAGTAAGGCTTTCGATACAGTCTCCCACAACATTCTCTCAAACAAACTAAGGAAGTATGGGTTGGATGAAGGACTGTAAGGTGGATGGAAAACTGGCTGGATTATTGAGCTCAGAGAGTAGTAATCAAGGCCTCAATGTCTAGTTGGCAGATGGTATCAAAGGGAGTACCCCAGGAGTTGGTTCAGCGGCAGTTTTGTTCAGTAACTTCAACAGTGACCTGGAAGACTGGATGGAGTGTGCAGTCCTTGACAAAGGATAGGGCTAGGTTTCAGAGAGGCCTTGACAGGTTGGAGGAACCAAAAGAAATCTTATGAGGTTTAATAAGGAGAAATGCAAAGTCCTCCACTTAGGACAGAACAATCGCATTCAGCGGTACAGGCTGGGGACCAACTAACTAAGCAGCAGCTCTGTAGAAAAGGACCTGGGTTTACAGTGGGCAATAAGCTGAACATGAGCCACCAGTGTGCCTTTATTACGAAGAAGGCCAGTGGCATACTGGGCTGCATTAGTAGGAGCGTTGCCAGCAAATTGAGGGAAATGATGCTTCCCCTTTATTTGCCACTCATGAGGCTACATCTGGAGTCCTGTGTCCAGTTTTGGGCCCTCCACTACAGAAAAGATGTAGACAAATTGGAGAGAGTTCAGTGGAAAGTAGCAAAAGTGGTGAGGGGGCTGGGGCACATGATATCTGAGGAGAGGCTGAGGAAACTGGGCTTATTAAGTCTGAATGAGAGGGGATTTAATAGCAGCCTTCAACTACCTGAAAGGTGGTTCCAAAGAGGATGGAGATGGACTGTTCTCAGCGGTGGTGGATGGCAGAACAAGGAACAGTGGTCTCAAGTTGTAGCAAGGGAAGTTGAAGTTAGATATTAGGAAGAACTTTCTCACTAGAAGGGAAGTGAAGCACTGGACCAGGCTACCCAGAGAGGTGGTGGAATCTCCATCCTTGGAGGCCTTTAAGACCTGGCTAGACAAAGCCTTGGCTGGGATCATCTGGTGGGGGATTATCCTTCTTTGAGCAGGGGGTTGGACTAGATGACCTCCTGAGGTCCCTTCCAAGCCTAATTTTCTGTGATTCTATAATAAGAGGTCAGATCCTATTTCATCCTACCTGAGTCCCTGAAAAACTATTAATGCATATATGCTTGTAAGATACCTTTATCTTGACCTTAAGACTGAGTCACAAAAAGCAGCAGGGAAGAGAAGCTGCCCCATCCCCCTTTAGCTTCTCAGAGACTTGATCAGGATGGAATAAGCTCATGCTTAGGACCTAAATCCAATAGGGGCCCAATCTGTGTTACTGAATGTGGCCCAAGGTGTCCTTTATGCTCCTGTGTGGTTGCTCACATCACAGGTGCTGGGGTGGGTGAGTAGGAAGCAGGCACTCCATGATCTGTGTTGTTTTTTTCTTGCAAGAAGTAGATGGGGAGTTAGCAGAGTTTCTGTCTCCTGCACTTTAAGGGTGCCTCCGTGCTCATGGCAGGTGGGTGCAGTTTATTGCCTCCCTGGAACAGTGGAGAGACTGACCGCCTGCATCGCATACTCCTGGAGCAGTGTGACAATGCATTTGTTCCTGCACTAGGCAGAATTTACCGTTTCATTCTAGCCCTGCAGGGGCCTGGAGGGTTTGGAGAGCTCTGTCAGTCTGTGTGCATGTAGGTGGAACGCTGGCCGCAGCTGGAGCTTCAGTGCAAATTGGTCTCCTAATGAAGAACTAGTTTAGTTTACAAGCACAGAGTCCTCTTAAATGTTTCCCAATGTGTTCAGGAGTGATATAGCTGCTGCTTGGTCTATTAAGGCACTGAAGATGAACTTTTGCAGGCTTGTGCACATCTATAGGAAAGCCAATCTATTTTAAGAGCTGCTTTATGCTGGCTTTGTAGAAATTCCTGGTCCAGAGCATCAGCTCATGCAACGTGATGCGGCTCCATTGAGGTCCATGAGACTAAGCTCAATTGCCCCAGCTGAGGATCTGGCCTCCTGGGTTTTAGCAGTATCCTGGTAGTCATCAATAAATGCATGTGGTTCTTGGCCTTGGGGAGGAGGCTTGAGTGTTTTGAAGGCAGTGAAATATAGATTTAGAGAGACACCAATAAGCAGTGCATTACAATAATCGATTCCAGGAGCGACACAGGCATTAGTCAAAACTAGGGCAGAATTCAGCTGAAGAAAGAGCTACGCTGGTAGAAAGAGGTTCCCAGGCTGTGGGTGCTGGGGGAGGAGAGAGCTGACAAGGCTTTCAGATGTCCTGTCCCAGAGCAGAAGGACTTAGTTGTGAGATGTAGGGGAAGTAACAGGAAAAAGAATAATGAAGTATAATACAATAAAGTCCTAAATCCAGATTTTCAAAGGAGCAGTTGGGTACCTTGATACCGTTAGGTACCCAGCTCCCATTAAATGGAGTGCTACTTGCACTTCTAACTCCCGTGGCTCCTTTGCATGTCCTTGGCTCTTTGTAACTCTACATCAAGCAAGCAGACTTCAGGTTTTCATTCATGCAAATCGAGTAGAGACCGAGTTTCCTGGGATGAAGGGGGCAGGGGCAGGCTGTTGAGGGATTGCACACTAGTGTAATTCCATCTCCAGTGGAGATTGGTCTCATTTTACACTGGCAAAAAATTGGGATTAGGTCCAGGAGTCTTAATACAGGTAGCTTCTTGCCTCCTTTGGTCATTTTACTCAATACTGATGTTCCCCCCTTTCTCCCCTCCTCCCCGCATCTTTGCCTCTGCATGTTTTCTTCAGCTTCAGTAGAAAGCAGCATTCAACATTTCAGTTCACAGCATCCTTTGCTCGTTATTTTGAGGTGTTATCAGAGATGGACCTTTTCCAGGTAGGCAGCATAGGTGGTTTTTGTTGGTTTGTTTTTAAATTATCATGACATGTAAAAGATGGGAACAAGGAGATTGTGCTGCTTTGAAATTCCTGTAGCTGTAGTGTTCAGCTGCAGAGTTGTCTCTTTAGCAGGTATTTATGTGGCTATTCTCAACAAGGGCCAGGACTTCACATCAGAGACATGCTGTTCTGTATACAATTAAAAAAAGATTGAGGTCAGCCACTACCTCAGGATAAATGAACTAACTGGGCCAAGCTCACAAGAATATCCCAGGAAATGGGTTAGCAGTGGAAAATAAAACAGTGCCAAGAATAATATGAAGCCTGCTCACAAATGCTCACACAAGTGTCATTAAAAATCAGGTGTGCAATGCAAAGCCATTTCTGTGTGATGCGCCCCTTTTAAGCCTGCATGATTTGCTTAGGCTACCAGGAATTAGTCAGTGGGAAGATCCAAGATAATACAGTATGATCAGGGATTTTGGCAACAGATCTATAACTAGAGGTTAAACTGACAGGTGAGGGAAACCAGAAAGACCAGATTTAAGGACAGCACAGTATTAGGAACTATAACAGTAACCAGTATTGTGGACAGCATGGAAGGTCTGATATAAACAGATCTCCTCAAGCAGCTTGCAGGGCTGGCTGTCAGATGGGACCAGCTTGAGTTGTGGGCAGTAGAGAAACACTATTGAAGCGCTCATGCTTATTTGCTCAGTACACTGGAATTAACAGTATAAATCCTATGCGAGTTATAGACTGCGTTGCTGTTGTCACAAAAGAGGTAGCATTACAAATGTCTGGCACCAGTGCCCGGGTGAGAAGAGATAAAGGGGAGATCTCCAAAGTCTTGGGGTTTCTTGTAACCTGCATTGCAGAAAACGAACTGGAAAAGTAAACAAAATGTATATGCTGCACACACGATACATGTATTATGTATGAAGCATTTTAAATTGTCCTTTGGCATTACCGCCTCAGAAGAAAAAGAGGTGGGACATTGTGGGCAAGAACTTTTGAGTGTGGGGCATTGCTTCCTGTTTTCCAAGATGGACTTGGGTGAGCTGCTGTCAAGTCTGTACACTCCTTAAGGGCAAGTGTAGATGATGGGTAGGGGGCCAAGATGCTTCTCTAAACTAAAAGGAAAGGGTTTCCCAGGAGCTGAGGTGGAATTTTGATACAGTACTTTGCAAACACCTTGTTGAACCCCCGGAGATTTGATTTACCACAAATGGCTGCGCAAGCAGAGATGTTTTCTCTTTGTGTTCAGGGAGATTGGTGTAAGTCTGACACAAGAAGGCAGCTTGATGTTGCAACTCAAGCTCCATAAAAGCGGGGCCAGTGGAAGACACCTAGGATATACTCTATATCTCATGTCCTCTGCTCCTCCTTGCTTTCTAGGATATCCTACTACAGCCAGGTCCAAGATCATATGAGAGAGGAGGATTTTGGGCACCTTACACTACTGAGTGGGCTTCCCATCACCTAGGGCCTCCAGCCTGCTTCCAAGGAGTTAATTAGTCCTTATGCACTTTTGGGACCCAATTTACCATTACTAAATGCAACAGTGCTCAAATAATAATAACGTTACATCAAGCCTTATAGAAACAAAGTTACAGTCATGTGAACGTAACATTTGCTATTGGTTGCTGCTCTTTATCAGTAGAGAAGGGAGTTGGGCAAAACACACAATTCAGTCAATAGTCCTGTCTCCAGTTTTGGGATAGTTTAGACTTAGACACTAACAGCTTGGCTCGGATCATGACTCAATACAGATCATTATTCTTGTGTTGGTTTTGATAGAACTCCATCAATTTCTTTGAGTTAAAGATCAGGTTTGTTGTACCTGGAGTCCTGGTCCAATTATTACTAGATTATTTTTTTTTAAACAGCATTTTAACATGAAGATAAAGGCTCTTTCATATGTTTCCCCTTTAGCTCTTAGTTTGTTATCCTGTGTGTTGTACGGAGTGCATATCATTGATACATAAAGCTGTTAATAAAAATTGTATTGGTTAGTACCTGAAAATGTATTATAGGTATTAGAGTCCATTTAAGCAAATTTCTATGAAGTCAACAAATATATTTGACCAAATGCACAATTTTGCTGACATTTGCATGGTTCCAAGAAGTACATCTGATGAGAGAATCCCATTTCTTCGCTAAAGGGATATGATGATGAATAGGTATTTACAAGAATGCTTACTGATCATGTGTCTTATGCATAAAAATCATATTTATATGACTAGGTGCCAGATTGGCGGATGTGTTCATTAATCTTACAGACTAAGCTCCCCCTTAGAAAATACAAGGAGTGAATTGTATGCAATGCAAATTATGGCAGCTCATAGTTGTTTGTTCATAACTCACACTGTGTTAAATGAACAAGCCTTTGAAGAAGATCTGGGGAGAAGGGTTTGAATTGCTAGAGAGAGGATGCACAGAAAGTTTTAAAACCTACAGGTGGGAAGTCTTGTGGCATTACTGGATAATTGCCAAATAGTGTAGATAGTGAAGCTCTGCACTGTCAGGAACTAAGAATTTATTCTTACTGGGCTCAATCCAAGAAGGATGTCCATTGGCTTCTACTGAAGTTGGGTTAGAAGTACAAAAGGAACATGAAATTACTGGCAGTTAGTAGGGACCAATCTTGAAAAACTCTTAGAAAGCTTGTATGTCAACTACAGCCAAACCCCATGCAAGGAATTTTTTCAGGGCATTTTTTAGTCTTCAGGGTATAATACAAAACCAGTACAAACTATGTGTTTGATGGGAGACCTACTAAGAGACATCTATATTGAAGCTCCATCCTTATCTTTGCTTCTCCTGTGTGATACTGACTCTGCTATTCAAATAACCAAAGGGTAACTGCCTTCGCATTTTTTACTTAAGTAGTCAAGCTAAGAGAAATGCATAGAATTAGAACTAGCATAAATCCCTGAAATAGGAAACTGGCTGATTTCTGACAAGTACAATCAAATGCTGTCTGATTTCTGTAAGTGATACTACCCAATGCAGCCTGGTATGATTCTATCTATTTATTCAAAAACTAACTGATTAATGTGTTAATTTGAATATATGCTGTTTTCTTTTCTTTTTCTTTTTAAATTGGAAGGCTTAGCCACACAGCTAAGCTTTTTATTGATGTTATCTTCTGTTTTCACTCCCTATCGCCCATGTCTTTCCTCTGGGAATTGGTTATGAAAGCACAATATTTAAAATTTAAAGTGCCATCTTTTATTGGTCTTATCCAATGGAGGCATGTTCCTCTGCCCCTGCCCCCAAAGCTGATGTATGACTAGTTCTGTGCACCTTCTACAAGTATATCCTAAGGAATGGAGAGTGTTTAGTTTGTTTTTTCAAACGGCACTTATTATTCCTCTTTATTCACCTTTGTGTAACAAGAGGCAGCCAGGCCTACTCTCTTGGGCACCTGCATGCATATGGGCCCAAGTATTTACAGGACTTGAAACAGGCCAGTAGTTGCACTGACTTCAGGTAAGGCACAGACTAGGGCATCTTGCTGCGTTTGGGTCTTTTCCTCTGATCCAGGTATACGAGCATCTTTTCACTGAAGTTTGAGGGCTTCGAATCCAGCCCATAGATACCGGTCCTGCAGAATGAGAACCCAACCCTGATTCAGCAAACTTGCTCAAGCGTTTGTTTAACTTTAAACCCCAGAAAAATCAAAGAAATGACTTGCGTTTCTAACCAGACGTGATTATCTAGGTTAAATGACAGTCATCAAAATGCCTGAGCCCTTTCTACACTAAAGCTTCTACCGTGGCCACCACAGATGGAGCTGCGTCAACGAGGAATTATCAGTCCTAACTGGCAATAGTGCCCAAATGCTGCTGGCCTTTCTGCAGGCCATCTAGCTCTACACTCAGAGGTTCCTATTTTCCTGTTCCTTTCAAAAGCAATTTCCTCAGGTCCCAGCCCCTTACAATGGTTGACTTGAGGCTTTTTCTTCCTCATTTGTTTCCTCCTGCCAACACAGTAATTTCCCCTTGTAGGGGGATCTATATTATTGATCTTTATATGGTCTGCTTCACTTTGGCGAGTGTTTTGTATTCCTGTTGCTATTGGATTGACTTGAGTTTGCTGCCTAATTTGTGAAGTGGCATAGCCCATAAGCGACTCCTGACATTTGTGTAATGTAGAGAGAAGATAGGGTTCAGATGTAATGAATATAAAGTGGACTCTTTACTGAGGTGACAGAACCCTATAGTTCTCATTGACTTTTTAGTCCTGAGATAACTAAGCACCGCCTCTGCCTGGTAGCACGACTTATGGCCTTCTAAGATTTGGCTCAGACTATGGATAGTACATGTGGTAGAGGGGAGGGATGTAACAGAGAACAGGAACTTAGGCTGAATATCAGGAAATCTTTGTTTGCAGTGAGCTGTATTAAATTGTGGAATAGCCTGTCAAGAGAAATAATGGAAACTTTATCACTTGGCACTTTTAGTTAAGAGAATTTTTATTGTGCATGAACTTTCCAGACGAATTTAAGTACATTTTATCCATAGACCAGCTTGTGTAGGGCCAACCTCCTTTCTGGAGCTATGGTGTTTGCTCAACTTCTTCAAATGCTCACCAGCTAGAAAGCCGTCTGTCCAGTTTAATACAAGATTTTTTTTTTTCATCTCTGCCCTTTCCAAGAACAAATAAATATGTCACATACCCGGCTGATGGTAGTAATTTCTAAGTTGTCCCCTGATCATTAGCCAACATATTATAAAACAACTGGGGCTGACCTTTTTGACAGTTTTATATTGCAGATTAGCCCCAATGCCCTTCCTCTTTCAGATCTGCCACTCTGCTTTCTGCTCTGTACTCTGTGCTCCCTGCCCAATCTCCTGCTCTTTTTTTCCTGCTTCCTGACCTAATCTGCTGTTGTGCTAGCTGTTCTCCCCTGATCTGCAACATGCAACACACAGAGGCTGTGCATGTCGCTTGTGGCACTCATGTTGCGGGCTGGCCACCTCTGTTGTAGGGAACTGGTCAGAGTTGGGAAGGAAACAGCTGACACGACCCCTGTCTAATTAGTCTGACTTCCAGGCTGTATTTGACATTTCAGCACTCAGGATTTCTGTTTAATTTGGATAAGATAACCAAATATTTCAATTCAGAGTATGCCCCACTCCAGATTTGGCTACTGTGAAAAAATGACTTGGTTTCTCCATTTGAGCATGTGCAGCTCTATTAAATGGCACTGCATCCAATCAACATCGTCCCTCAGACATTGCAAGTAAGTTCCATTGAGCTATTCTGTGTATTTGTCCAGAGGAAGCATCAAGATCAAAGTCCCTGAAAACCATTTGATCTCCCAGCTGTAAACAAATACTAAAAGAGAACATATGTGTTACTTAATTACTAGTGAACAGAGTGCTCAAACTCTGGTGATCTGGTAGATGTTAACTATCTGTAGTTTAAAACAGGGTGGGATGAAAAAAATAATCTTTGGACAAGTAAGACCAGATGAATGTGGAAGAAAGCAGAGCCAACACAAACATTGGATTTTCCCTGTATCATTAACAGGTCAGCTAGTGTTTAGCTTATTTTTATGCATATTGACTACAATTAGAAGACAATCAACTGGAGAATATTTGCAAACAATCTTTACTTTCACACCTTTTATTTTGTACCCAAAAATCAGCTTCTCTCTCTTTACTTTTCAGGTGAGGTCAGCTGCTGAGTAAAAGGAACAGCACATGTTTTAGGCCTAATCCAAATCCCACTGAAGTTGGTGGGAATGTTGTCAGTAGGTATTGAGCCAGGTCATGCCCGAGGTGTTATTGTGGTTTTCCTGTTTGCCTACTCAATCCAGCAAAGTGCTTACATGCACCATGAACTTCAGTAAAGACATCAGTGGTTCCTTGGCTCTGCATGAGACTGCCCAAACCTCTGCTGAACTTTGTCTATAAGCACTGTGCTAGAACAGGACCTAACTAAATTCAGAGTCAGGAAACAGGAATGGGTTTCCAATCATTAGGATGAAGTACCATGTTACTGTAATAAAAAGTACCTTGCATATGTGTGTTGATTTGATTGTATAATGAGACTGATCAACCCTAACTCTTTTATATTAGATCTCCAGTAGTTGGAAACTTTGAAATCATTTTACTAAATAAATTCAGGTCCAGTCCTGAAGACATGCTTAATTTGCTCATATGAGTAATCCCACTGAATTACTGTCCTGAGTAAAGTCAAATACATAGCTATATTGATGCAAGATCAGGACTTCGGCTAATCAGGGCACTGGGCAGAAAAGTGCTGTTTGACCCTTAATATTTCTAAAAAGCAATAGTAACCTAAAGAAACAGGCTTTTTTCTCACCTCCACCCCCCTAAGGCTTCTTAGAGATGAGTTTATTTGAAAACGATGATGCATTGCCACGAAACTGCTTTGCCCTTTATCACTGTAGCATGAGAAAAGATAAACTGAACAGGCCCTGTTTATTCATTTTGGAGAAAAAAAAATTAAAAGGCTTCTGTGTGTTGTGGTAATGTAATTCCTAATCAATGACAGTGGGTTTAACAGAGATTTATGTTTTTTAACTTCTAAGATTAATGTGCTACATACATTGTTGCTGTCAAAATGACAGTATCATGGTCACGTACTTCATGGAACAGATAGGGACTTCATGCCAGATGCATCCTTAAGGAAATGCAATTATTGCTGCCCATTTTACAGTGCTTAACTTTATTTTTTCTTGATAAGTGACAACAGAAGGGGATCCAAGGAAAAATTAATTTTACTAGATTAACCATTAACCCTTTATGACCAGTGGCTACCTTACAAGAGCAGTGAATGAATACTATTTTCTGGCAAGACCATCAGTTGAACCTAGTCATCCATGCCAGAAATACCATTTGGGTCCATTCTCTAGAGCAGGGGTGGCCAAAATGTGGTGCATGTGTGATGGGAAGCCTCTGTGTATGGCTGGTAGGGAGGGGAAAGGCAGGTGGGATAGGGAGGAGGAAGCAGAACAGCAGAGGAAAGGGATTGCAATATCACTTGAAGAGTGAGGGGCTAATTTGTGTAATCCCAGCCAAAAAGGTTGGCCCCCCCGATCTAGAGGTCTGCATGACAGGGTCAGATCCAAACTGGGGTTGTCTCAAATTTGACACCATTAATAGGTAGCAGGCCTGGGTGGGGGCTTTGGTATGACCCTGCTGGCATGATGACATCCTATTTTAAAAAAAGTGGGGGGAAGGTGTCCCGAAGCTTGTACCTTCTCTATGGATTATTTGCAGTCCCTAAATTGTGTGTGTGTGTGTGTGCAAGCATGCATGTTGGGAGTTAAAACTGGGTCATACTAGTCAAAGCCTACCCAAAGCTGTTTGATGACAAATATTTAAACAGGTGAATGATTAGGAAATGGTGTAAGAACCAGTGGTGAATTTAGGTGAATTTTCATAGTTTCATAGTTGGTCGGGTCGGAAGGGACCTGAGCAGATCGTCAAGTCCGACCCCCTGCCATGGCAGGAAAGAGTACTGGGGTCAAACGACCCCAGCAAGGTGTTCATCTAACCTCCTCTTAAAGACCCCTAGGGTAGGAGCCAGCACCACTTCTCTTGGAAGTTGGTTACAGGTCCTAGCTGCCCTGACAGTAGCACCTCCTGATGTCTATCCTGAATCTACCCTCTGCCAGCTTGTGACCGTTATTCCTGGTCACTCCTGGTAGTGCTCGGGGGAACAGGGACTTCCCCAGTGCCTGCTGGTCCCCCTTGACTAGTCTGTAACAGGCTACTAGATCCCCCCCTTAGCCTTCCTGTAGTCTCTCCTCGTAGGGCCTGCCCTGCTGCCTGCTGATCATGTGAGTGGCCTGCCTCTGGACCCTCTCGATGTTGTCCACATCCCTCCTGAAGCATGGCGCCCAGAACTAGATGCAGTACTCCAGCTGCGGCCTGACCGGTGCCGCACAGAGGGGGAGGATCACCTCCCTGGACCTGCTTGAGATGCATCTGTGGATGCATGACAAGGTGTGGTTGGCTTTCCTGACTGCATCCCCACACTGCCGGCCCATGTCTCTCTTGGCATCAATGATGACTCCAAGATCCTTTTCTGCCTCTGCACTGACGAGAAAGGAGCTCCCTAGCCTGTAGGTATGGTGCTGGGTCTTCCTCCCCAGGTGCAGCACCTTGCACTTGTTGGTGTTGCATCCCATCCTGTTATCCGCCCACCCCTGTAACCTGTCTAGGTCTGATTGTAGCCTATTCCTCCCTTCTAGTGTGCCCTCTTCCCCCCCATCTTACTGTCATCAGCAAATTTGAACAGGGTGCTTTTTACCCACGCGTCCAAGTCACTGATGAAAATGTTGAACAGCATGGGCCCGAGGACTGAGCCCTGGGGGATCCCACTGCCTACATCCTTCCAGGTTGAAAATGACCCATCCACCACCACCCTCTGGGTGCGGCCCTCCAGCCAGTTGGAGTCTCATTTGACTGTGTAGGTGTTGACACCACAGTCCTCCAGTTTCTTAATGAGAATTGGGTGAGAGACAGTGTCAAAAGCCGTCCGAAAGTCCAGGAAGACTATGTCCACTGCTACCCCTGCATCTAAGGATTTGGTGACCTGGTTGTAGAAGGCCACCAGGTTGGTCTGACGGGACCTGCCATTAATGAACCTGTGTTGGTTGCCCCTAAGCATAATCTCTCCCACTGGCCCCTCATGGACATGTGCCAGGATAATTCTCTCAAAAAGCTTGCCCAGGATTGAGGTAAGACTAACTGCCCTATAGTTTCCCGGGTCCTCCTTCCTCCCTTTTTTGAAGATGGGAACCACATTGGCCTTTTTGAAGATGGGAACCACGTTGGCCTTCTTCCAGTCCTCTGGCACCACACCAGAGCACCACGAGTGCTCGTACAGCCATGCCAGGGGTCCCGCAATGACCTCAGCTAATTCCCTCAGCACTCGGGGGTGGAGATCGTCAAGACCAGCTGATTTAAATACACCCAGTCCCTCCAGAAGTTCCCTGACTAGATCCTCACTGACCCTTGGCCTAGGTGCGCCTCCCGTGGGGCCTGAGGGGGTCCCGGTGGGGTTGCTGATCTGGTTCCTACTCAGGAAAATGGAGGCGAAGAAGTCGTTAAATAGGTTAGCTTTGTCGTCTGGTGTGACGACCAGATTTCCTAGCATGTCTTGCAGGGGACCCATGTTACCTGGTACCTTCTTTTTGCCCCCTGTGCATTTAAATAGGACTTCTTGTTGTCCTTGATCCAGGTTGCTAGTCCCAGTCCCATCTCTGTCTTGGCCTTCCTGACTGCTAATTGTGCTTTTTTTTTCTTTTTTTTTTTTTGTATCTGTAGAGATGGAATATTAGACAATCCCTGAGCTGCTTGTGCCCTGAAAACCTATTTGTCTCTGTGTATAGCCAGTAGTCTTTGGGCATCTTCCTCTGGATCCTGAGATACATCAGTCCTCAAAGTCAAAAATATCCTCTTTGAGGAAACAAACATTGGTAAAAAAAAAAATTTCTTGAGTAAGCAGATATCAAAAAATTGAGTCCCAGTCAACACCCTAAATTCCCCCCAGAGAGCAAAGGGTGGTCAGAGTAGATCCTCAAATGTTGGTATCATGGGGTCTCAGAGAGAGACATTGCTTAATTGCTTTAGCTGAATTGATATCACATTCAGTCTATTTTTTTTCCTACTGCTGATCTGATCTCTGGAGTTGCAGATAAGTTTGTTGTTTAATCCTAGAGAACATTTTAGGATGGATTCTTCTAACTTTATTTTGCTTGCTTATTACTGATCCAGTGACCTGTAAAATTTATGGGATGGCTGTCATTAACTTCAAGGGCCTTAGGATCAGGCTCTTTATCTTCTAGAAAATAATCTGTGGATGAACATCATTCAGGCAATTTATATATAGTTTAAGCAGGTTTAGGGTTTTAGCAGAGGAGGAAACTTTTTAGGTTGAGCCATGTGCAGGTGTTGAAACAGACTATTTAAAAATACCTGTGAAAACCCCTAAACAGCCAGTCAAATAATTAGCCATGTTTGGAAACAGCTCTGTATGCAGCTGATGGCAAGTTTACACTTATGAAGAAGTCTGAGAGGAAATGTGTCAGGAATCACTAGAGCTGTAGTGTTACTCTGTTACAAAAAAGGCACCCAGAAAGCATGCAGCTAAGCTGTTTCCATCTGAATTATTACTTCAAGATAACTTCCAATGTATTTGCAAATCTCTCTATCGTAGCATCTAAATGAAAACAATTAAGGGTAGAAAATACTTATGGGATTACAATAGTGTTGTTGAAACAGATGCAACGGAAAAACTTCAAGCTCAGTTTAGTTGGAAAAGAGTGTACAGTGCTGTCAGACACGTCCCACATGGAAATGCCAAGCATTGCTTTCCCACAAGACCCCAAACTTGTCTTTTCCAGCAAACATTGTCAGCGTAATTCAACACTGAGGCAGCTCATGGCGAAGAGGTTGGGCGTGCAAGAGTTCTGAGAAGACTCGGACAATCCCATGGTATTGATCATGGTAATGAAGTGCCAAGTCCTGCCTATGCCATCTGTCTAAATAAAGTATAGTGTCCCACTCCTGTAGTATCTGACCACTTCACAACTTTTAACTTGTTCCCTGTGACCTAGGGCAGTGCTGTAAGCTCAGTTTTAAGATGAGGAGCCAAGGCACTGGAAGACTAAGTGGCAAGTTAAGGTTCATGGAGGAAGGCTGTGCAGGGCAGGGAATTGAAGCTGGAGGCTCAGGACTAATAATATCCTGATTTCATGGTCTCATCTGTATTTAGGGACAAATAACAGCTGGTTGTAAGTGTGTGCTCTCTGCACGTGGTTTTATACCATGAATCAGGATGTTTCTTACCAGTCTGAGCATCAGTTGCTGGAGCTGGAGGATTTCCCATTGTACTCCGACAGATTTTACAAAGATGAAAGAAGCAGCTTGATGCCCAACTCCCATTGTTTCCCATCTTATCTCTTTTTATAATTTGCCTCTAATTCCCACCATTGTTGCCACTGGTGGGAGCAGCACAGTTGGCTAATTTACAGGGTGACATGATGGTGTAGTTACGACTCGTATGTAACCATGCCTTGAGCAGGGGACTGGACTAAGATGACCTTGTGTTGTTCCTTTTAGCTCAACTTTTCTATGATCCTATGTAACTGCTCTTTACTTGAGTATTCACGTGTGGAAGGTGCATTAGGTTTCTAGTTTTCAGTTGTTTAAGAAACTGAGCTTTATAATGACTTTTTTTCTTCCACTTTTTTATAGCTGCTTAAGTTCCAGGGAAAAACCTTGCAAGGTATCTAAAATGTCCTCAGTTCCAAGATCCCGCTTGGTACAGTGTATGTCACCTCCACTCTAGGCTTGTGATGTTTAGAACTCCAGTTAATTATTTCTCATATACTAGTGTCAGGTATATTTGTCCTCATTTCCATTTCCCTTAGTGCTTTATGTATTATAATTAGCACCTGCATTGGCCAACATCACCTTTAAAATATACTGGCTGCAACTGGCCTGGATTTTTATGTATTTATAGTTCCAAGTCTTTCAGATGTTTGCTATGGAACAGGGTACTTGTCAGTATTGTTTCAAGGTCACAAAGACACTGTCACCTGTATTCATAGCTTGGATGCCAACATGTGTGTTTCTCTGAGAATATGCAGGTTTTCTTCCAGCTGCTTCACAGCCTTGAACATGATTCCCTGTATGCTAGGGCAGTGTTTTATAAAGTATTGGAAGAACAGCTGCTTTCATCTATATTTGATCTTCATGATTAAATGTACAAGAGATTGGAGCCTCTATTATAAGGTCTACCATATATCTTTTTCAAATAAGAGGCATGGCCATATTCCATGATGGCTGAAGTGTGTGCAGCAACACTGACTTGGTGCAGTTACACCTCTTTACAGTAGCAATGAGTTCTCTAATGCAAAAGCAATCAAGAAGGTATTTTAAAATGTTTTTCTCCCCCCCATCACCCCAAATGGGGTAACCTGGAATAATCCTTACCCCAGACTCCAGTGTCTGTGTTGCTTTCTTAGAGTAGTAGTGATAAGCAGCAGCTGTGGGTCTTTTTTTTGTGAGTAGTTAAGAGCATACAAAGCAACCACCCATTTTACCCAACATCTCCTAGCATTCCCATATCTGCACAAATCTAGGAGATGCTGCCAAATTGGTTCAGCTAAATATAAAAAAAGTGCAGATCACTCAAAATGCATTCAGCCTAGAAAAACATCTAATTTATTTTTTCAAATAGAAAAGGAATTGAAATTAAGAAGTGAAATTTCCTATCAGTGAAGGAGGGAAGTAAAGTAAAATGTCATGCTCAGAACAACACATCATGTGTAGGGCTGGTTCAGCTGAAAGGGCATTCGTGTGGCAGGTTTTCTATATGCTAGCCACTTCCAAGATGACTGTTCTGGCAGTTTATTAGAAATTAGCCTTTAAAAAAGGTCTAAACCTCTGAATGGGTTTAATGCAATACTAGTGTTATCCCCTCTCCCTCAATATTTATGGCAGATACATACTATAAAACTAACCAAGAAGGTGCAACTTTGAGAGCAGGAAACAGAAATGTCATGGGGATGGAGTCCAGTCTGGAACTCCATACTGTAAGAGATCAGAACACCACTCAGTGACATGCAAAATTAATTTTTTAAAACTGAGCTTTTTTGCAAGTAGTTCCACATGTGCAGGAAAAGGATCTATACTTTCTGTAGCCCCAAATCTTGCTGATAGTCTGACTTTGAAATGTGGCAAGTGGAGGCAGAAGGAATGTGTTTTGGAAAATAGGCAATGCACTGTGGGAATAATCTAACCATGGATGCAATGTGTGGTAAACTAGTTGTATAGGGATGCCTGATGGACTATGATGAATGTATACTGAGCACAGATGTAGAAAGAAAGCCAGATGAAAACTAGGACATGGACTAAGCATTGTGTAAGTGACAGTTTTTGGAAATGGGCTGGGTTGGGTTAGAAGGGTGGTTTTCCTTCTCTTTTTTTTAAATAAAAGTTTTGTATGAATCTGTTTTCTGGCAAGTCAATCAGATACAAATGTGTGCTGTAAGTTTTAAATTTTAATAGCTCCTGAACATAGAAAGTGCTTGTAAAATGCTAATGAAGAATTTTACTGGATTCTTTCTGTAGTTAACATTTTTATCACCTGGAACATTTAAAGCTTCAAAGCTTGTGATATAACAGGTTTTAGGAGCTAGGAAAAAATACTTCAATCTATCCTTCATTCAGAGACCAACTTGCAATTACATCTGTATAAATGGTTTAGTCACACAGACTATATTCAACACAGAAGCGGGAAGAATTTCTCCTAATGGGTAATTCATTTAGGAGGCTCTTGCTACCTTCTAAGCTTGAAGTAAAGAACTTAGCAGCATCACTAAAATAAGAGGCAGTGAAAACACCCTACAAAGCATTTCACTGGGCATTGTTTTTGGCAAGGGATGACCCTTGCCTGGCATCGCTTTGCCTTGGTTCCTGTGGAGTTTAATCACATTCCTTCAGCGGGGGGACTTTTCAAATAGGCATCTGTCCGTGGTGCTGAATTCCTGTCGAGCTATTCAGCAGAGCCATGCAAGTTACTTCGTAACATCTGAATCACCGAAGTGCCCACAGATGCTCCGATCAGGTCACATAATAGGTGGCATAAACTTAGACCCCCCAACCCTGAAGATGACTATGTACGAGCAACTCGAACCCAGTCTGTGGCTTTGAGTGCTTAGCAGACACTCCCTTGCAGTCTTTCCATCGTTTTAAGAATAATTTGCTCTCATACACAAATCAAACTTTTCTCAAAGTGTATGCAGCACTGAATTTGCCCTTATTCCTCACTGCAATGAAAGCTTAATTTGTCCCCTTCATTTCTGACCAGAACCTCAGAGAAAGGAAAGATGATTACACATCTGGCTGCAAAATCAAAGCCTGATTTGGTGCATTTCTTTGCTGGTATAGGGAATTTGAAGTAGACTCATGCAAAAAATCTGAATAGTGAGAGCCTTTGTCACTTTGCACTTTATCATACATTAATGCTGATGGTTAATTACCACCTCCAACATTGCATTTAACCATCAGACTCTGGCAGGAGCAATGCCCCTGGGAGAGAACCAGTCTGGCACATCACTCCTTTTCTCAGCAATCATTCTACCATCCCATATTTGTATCCTATTAGCTGCAGCCTTAACAAGTGTTGAGCCTAGAATGAGCTTTGAAGAGTCTCTCTGTATTAAATTATATGATTCAATGTCTTTGGTTGTACTCAAGGTTTTCAAATTGATGTTCAGATGTGCTTATCTCACAAAAAACTGCCAGTCTCTTGTGGCATGTAGTCCTTGGCTTTCATAAATTTGGGGAACTTGGGAGGGTAAACAAAGCATGGTGCCTCACTCTTGCCATGAGGTTCTGCATAAAGGTATCTGTTGTGCTGCATGGAAGGAAGTACACATTTGCCCCTTCATAACACCAGAGATATCTTCTCACTGGTCCATAGGGATGGAAGAGGCATATGGTCCAACCTCTTCATCCTATCTCTTGCAGATTGGAGTTGACATCATGCTGCCCTTGTGCAAAGTTTGTGCTACCTCCACCCAGGACTTCCCTTGTTTCTCTGTTTAGTGGTGTAAGGTCATCAACGGTTGGAGCCCTTTTCTCAGCACCTGTTTGTAGACTATGTTTGTATCTCTAAATCTTTCCCTCTTTTTTGGAAATTATTTTTCTTTGTTTTTATGAACAACCAAACAAACCTTATCCTGAATATTTGAAAGCAGCTTCTATCAAGATTTGACTCTGTGGGACTTTCTCACTTTGTAGTCTTTCTGCCTCAGACCTCCCACATTACAGCTAATGAAATGTGCCAATCTCTATGACAGGCTGAGTTAGCAGAAGAGCCCTGCAACACAAGCTACTGCAAACATATCAGACCTCTCCTTCACCCTGCATGCTAGCTTCCCCTAGAATTCTTTGAAGCCATTTCAGAGCCTCAGTCTCTAGCTTACAACCAATCTATGGCCAGTGCCCAGGATAACCAAGTGGTTATCTACATCTCTGCATATCCTGGTGCAAGTGTTGGAGAGACCTACTAAGGTTGTGCTCTTCTTGACCTGCTGCTCACAAACAGGGAGGAATTGCAGGGGATGTAGAAGTGGAAGGCAACTGGGCAGCAGTGATCATGAGATGATCAAGTTCAGGATCCAGGCAAAAGAAAGAAAGGAGAACAACTGAGTATGGACCCTGAACTTCAGAAAAGCAGACTTTGACTCCCTCAAGGAACTGATGGGCAGGATCCCCTGGGAGGCCAGTCTGAAGGGGAGAAGAGTCCAGGACAGCTGACTGTATTTTAAAGGAACCTTACTGAAGGCTCAGGAACAAACCATCCTGATGTGCAGGAAGAATAGCAAATATGGCAGGCGACCAGCTTGGCTTCATAGAGCACTCTTCAGTGAGCTTAAACACAAAAGGGAATCTTACAAGAAGTGAAAGCTTGGAGGGATGACTATGGAGCAGTATAAGAATATTGCTCAGGCTTGCATGGATGAGATCAGGAAGGCCAAAGTGCAGTTGGAGTTGCAGCTGGCAAGGGACATGAAGGGTAACAAGAAGGGTTTCTGCAAGTATGTTAGCAACAAGAGACAGGTCAAGGGAAGTGTTGGGTACCTTACAGAATGGGAGAGGCGACCTAGTGACAGATGAAGTTCAGGCTGAAGTGCTCAATGTCTTTTTTTATCTCAGCCTTCACAGCTCCCAGACTACTGCACTGGGCAGCACAGTTTGGGGAGAAGGAGAGCAGCCCTCGGTGGTGAAGGAAAAGGTTAGGGACTGTTTAGAAAAGCTGGATGCATCCAAGGGTGCTGAGGGAGTGGGCTGATTGCAAAGCCACTGGCTATTCTCTTTGAAAACTCGAGGTAATCAGGAGAGGGCCTAGACAATTGGAAAAGGGCAAATATAGTGCCCATCTTTAGTAAAGGGAAGAAGGAGGATCCAGGGAACTACAGACCAGTCAGCCACACAACAGTCCTGGAAAAATCATGGAGCAGGTCCTCAGGAAAACCATTTCTATGTACTTGGAGGAGAAGGTGATTAGGGACAGTCAGCATGGATTCAGCAAGGACAACTCATTCCTGACCAACCTGACTGCCTTCTATGAAGATAACTGGCTCTGCGGATGTGGGGAAAGCAGTGGGTCTTATACACCTTGACTTTAGCAAGGCTTTTGATATGGTCTCCCACAGCATTCTTGAAAGCGAGCTGAGGGTTGGGTGAAGGGACTGTAAGGTGGATAGAAAGCTGGCTGGATCATTGGGCTCCATAGGTAGTGATCAATGGCTTGATGTCTAGTTGGCAGCTGCTATCAGGTGCTATCCTGGGGTTGTTTTTTTTCAATATCTTTATTAACAATCTGGAAGATGGGATGGATTTCACCCTAAGGAAGTTTGCAGATGACACCAAGCTGGAGGGAGTAGTAGATATGCTGGAGGGTTGGGCTAGGATTCGGTGACCTAGACAAATTGGAGGACTGGGCCAAAAGAAATCTCATGAGGCTCAATAAAGACAAGTGCAAAGTCCTGCACTAAGGATGGAAAAATCCAGCTGGCTAAGCAGCAGCTGTGCAGAAAAGGACCTGGGGGTTACAGTGGACCATAAGCTGGATAAGCAGTGTGCCCTTGTTGCCAAGAAGGCTAATAGCATATTGGGCTGCATTAGTAGGAGTGTTGCCAGCAGATTGAAGGAAGTAATTATTCCCTTTTATTCAGCACTGGTGAGGCCACATCTGGAGTACTGTGTCCAGTTTTGGGCCCTCCACTACAGAAAGGATGTGGGCAAATTGGAGACAATCCAGCAGAGGGCAATGAAAATGGTTAGGAGGCTGAGGGACATGGTATCTGAGGAGAGACTGGGGGAACTGTACTTATTTAGTCTGCAGAAGAGAAGACTGAGAGGGGATTTGATAGCAGCCTTTAACTACCTGAAGGGAGGTTCCAAAGAGGATGGAGCTAGATCAGGGCTGGGCAATTGTTTGGGCCCACAATCCACATAGGCAACATCCCTCCCAGGTCTGCCACAACAGCCCAGAGCCTATGTGCCATTGCCAACCCTGACCCCCGGCCCACTCTGCCATTATAGGCAGCCCACATGGCAGTGATGGCTCCTTCTGGCTACCACCACTGCTGGCCCCAGCCCTGTGGTACTGACAGGGACCTGGCCCACCCCGCGCCTGCTCTGGACTCAGCCCAGTAGAACGGACCAGCTCTGGACTAGCTGGAACCCACATGCACAACTCTGATCCAGCTCATCCCATGCCTGCTCTGGACCACCCGCCCATGCTGAGCAGGGGCAGTGGCTGGGCAGATGCTGATGCTGGTCTCGAGGGAAAAGCCCTCTCCTCCACTCTGCTACTGCTGGTCCCTTCTTGCTGTAGCTGCCAGGAGCCTGTGCCTGGGCTACCCTACTCCTCCTCTCTGCTGCTGTTGCTTCCACATCCGACCCACACAACAGGGCAGCAGTGGCAGTGCAAAGGATCTATAGGGCAGCCCAGGAATGGGCTCTGGGTGGGTGCAGCAAGAAGGGTCTGGCAGTGGCTAAGGGGAAGGGCTGCTTATGCCCTGCATCAAGCAGCAGCTTCTGTCTGGCGCTGCCATTGCTGTGCATGTGCAGGCTAGTCTGGAGCAGGCACAGGGCAGGCCGGGGTTGGTGCTGTGCACATGGGTTCTGACTGGTCTGGAGCTGGGTTGAGTCCAGAGCTGGAGCTCTGCTGGGTTGAGTCCAGAGCGGGTGTGGGGTGGGCCAGGGTTCTGGCTGTGCACGCGGGTCCCCACCAGTACCACAGGGTTGGGGCCAGTGGCAGCAGCAGCTGCTGCCACCTGGACTGCCTAAAAGGGCAGTCCAGCTGCAGAGTTGCCCCAGGCCCACTGTCTGGATGGTGCCTGGGCCAGATGGGAATAAGGGACCCGTCGTAGGCTGGATGCAGCCTGTGGACCGTATTTTTCCTGCCTCTGTGGTGGTGGCAGATGACAGAACAAGGAGCAATGATCTCGAGTTGCAGCAAGGGAAGTTTAGGTTAGATATTAGGAAAAACTTTCTCACTAGGAGGATAGGAAAGCACTGGGATGGGTTATCCAGAGAGGTGGTGGGATCTCCATCCTTGGAGCTTTCTAAGGCCTGACTTGACAAAGCACAGCTGGAATGATCAAGTCATGGATGGTCCTGCTTTGAGCAGGAGGTCCATTAGATGACCTCCTGAGGTCCCTTCCAACCCAAACTTCTATGATTCTGTCAATTAAATACCATGGTAGATGGTTCACTCCTTTTACATAACAGAATGATCTGCAACAAGGATAAAATGTATCTGTGTACGAGTCGGAATTTTTTCAAGTGTTGGTCTGAGCTGCTTCAGGCAGCATAGACAGCACTCAGACTTCTTTCTCAACAAGAGGCATTGCCATGACAGAAAAAATGCCAGTGGCTGATGTGTTACCAGTGTTTCCATTAGTGTGGGGCTGCCACTGTAGTAGATCAACAGTGTGAGAATTGTCTGAGCTTTTCTGTGCAGACAAACTTCCACAGACAGCAGTGCAGATAAGGGGCTGCTGTGCTGTTTGCAGACTGCAGTTGCACTGATCAGACTTGTTCTTACTTAGCAGGACCATTGGCTGTCCTTTGCAGCTTTGGCAACATAATTAAAACCAGAACATTGCATCTCCTGCATTTTGAAACCAGTTATATTTTATGGACATGATGTAGTGTCCTTCCTAGAGAGTGCTAGAATTTGGGAGACTCAGACCAGGGCTTCCACTTGGACTGTGTCCCTTGTGCGTAAAAGGTCGCTTACCCCAGAGTCAATGTTTGTGTGGCACAAATGTGAGGGAGCTGGTCAATATGAAAGGGAAAAGTGGAAGGAGCAGAAATATGAAAGCTGATCAAAGGTCCCAACTTACTGCTATGAGAACTTGTAAACTACAGCTCATGAAGCTGTGCAAGTGTGTAAGCATTCTCATAGTAGCAGCAAATGACATGCACGTTTTCAGGATTCTCCAAACTGGAGATTTTTCTCTGTTCAAGCTGCTTTCTGCATGTGGTTTTTGAGCTGGTCCAGAAAGAAGGAAGGAGGTGAACATATAACAAGACAGAATACAATGAAACAGAATAACTGTTTTCTTAGGCAACTATAGGTACAGCAGCAGAAAATCCCAGGCTCCAAGCTTAGGACTGTCTGGTTAACTCCAGCAGTTTTATTCATTATAATTACACCTATTGATTCTTCAGCTCATTCATTGCTATAGCTACCAAACAGTGGTAACTTAGGTAACTGCCTCTCTGAAACCTCTGTGCTGGCTTTTAGAGACAGACCCTGCTGAGTGATGTAGTACCCCAGTGGCTGGAAACTTCGTGGCTGCCAGGGCCCAGGGGTGAGTGGAATGATCCACGGCTGATGGGAGAATGTGCTCCGAAGGAGCTGTCACTCAAAGCACCCTTTGACTGGGAGTCTGGGCTCTGCACACCCCCACCAGCTCCTTGTGGAGCGCTTCTGTCCCATTCACCCAGCCCTGTCCATCTAAGATGTGAAAATTTGATCTTTCTCTCTCTCCAGTTTTTTGCTCACCAATTCATTCCTTCCATAAAGCTGGGGAAAGTCTAGTTCAGTCAGACCTCCTCCGTCTTTCTTAAGTTGTGTGCTACCTGCGTTTGTCCTTTTGGTCCACAAATCTTTTCTTCTGGCACAGCCATCAACTAGGACTTCACACGTGGGCTAGGAGTTCACGTGTGGCAGGAGAGGCAATGTGCACGTCACAAGCACATTCATCCTGGCCATCATGAATTGAGCATAGAAGTGCACCTCAGAGGAAAATGTCTCAGTTCCTATCCTGATTCCCTGTGAAGCTCTCCTTCTGGGATCTCTCCAGGTAATTGGTCCTGCTGTTGCTATACATGCTATACATGGTCCTGCTGTTGCAGACTCCTACATGATTTGACTTATTCCTACATCTCACTTGTATTAGTGTTGCCTGAATTTATCCTTCCCATGGAGCAGAGTATTAGTGTGCCAGGCTGTGTCCCTCCTGGGATATTACCTTGCCTTTTACCAAAGGGAATCTCCAGCTCCTGTTTTCAGCCCTTGCCATTCATACATGCTGTTTCTCTGCATTATCCACTACTTACAGTTCCTGCTAATCAAGTTAAGTCTGCAAATTTCATCCATTTACTCCCCTAAGACACCAGTGAAATGGTTCTTATGTAGCATGTTTATTCTCACATGCTAAGTGTCTTATCTTTTTCAGTAAAACCCCATATGTGATATTTTCACCTTCTGAATGGTGTTATTCTCCTATTCACAGGTCCAAATGCAGGCCCCCATCACCATCAGCTCCAATTCACAGTGTTGGACCTATTCAGGGGCTGTTATAATTTGATAGACAAACTGTCAGACGTCACACTTCCCACATGTGGTTGCTGTGCTTTAACACTGCTGTTTCCTGGAGTTTACACATACACACTCCTAGGAAAGGTCACATCAGTGTGCGATTGACTTAAATGAAAATTGCTTTATTATGCATATGTGTTTGTAACTGCAGCCAGCTGATTAGCTGGCCAGCTGTGGCCAGATGTCTCTCTCTACTCCTTTGGGATAAACATGTCTTTAAAAGATTCTTTGGATGAATTTTCATTGAGCTTGTTTGTCGGCTTCGTTTGACTCGGATTACTACTTAATGTGCTCATGGGTAGTGTTTATCAATAGTGCATCTAAAATGGATGCTTGCCACTTAGACCTTTACCTTGTGGTGCACCAATGGAAAGAAGGTACCTCTGTTTCATCTGTCTGAATGCCAAAGTATGTGGGCTGCAGCAAATGCTCAAGAAGGGTTGCCTTTTGCTAGATTTTTATCTTCCTTTGTATATCAGCAGCAAAACATACTTCTGCCTGTGAGTCTCTAGACTTGCTTTTGATTCTATTTTCCTTATGGTTTTTTTGCCATGCCTTCTGCAAGCTATAAAACACCAGCGTCCTCTAGAAGCGGAATTTTTTTGAGTAATCAGCATTCTGTATCTATATAATAAATAATAATGAACACCACTTTATGAGAGACTAGTGAGCTTAAAGATGCAGATGAGAGGCCTTATCTGGCATTGCAAAATCAAACAATATAATACTTCATTACCATGTGACTCCAGTAAAAAATATTAGCAGTTCCTGTTCTGTCTAGTATTTTGCGGAATCCGTAATTTCTGTGCTTTATACTGTAAAAAAAAAAAAGGGGGGGGGGGGCAAACCTTCCAGCGTCCCCCTAAGGTGGTAAAATTCCTCACCACTGTGAAAAGGAGATATGTTTAGCAAAATATAGGCCTAATCCTGGGCACAGCTGAGCATCCTCAGCTCTCACTGGTAGGATAAGAATCCCAGGCTGATTTGTTCCAGTGGCCATGGTTATTAATGTAAGTCATTGTGGCACTTGGGCCACAGGCAGAGTGGAGGTTGCACTGTGGTAGGTGGGGTACAGTGTGATGTAAGACAAATCGCAGGAGGCCTTGCTCCCAGCTGAAGTGGGCGTCTGATCTTTTGGTCTGGGGAAGCAACGGTGGCCAAGTATGATGCCAGACGCACTACTTCCTTGTGTGCCACCGACTACAGAAACTGGCATACCTTCTGCACGCCAGCCAGGTTGGGGCTGGACCTTTGTCCTTAAGAATGCTATACACGCCCATAGTAAGGGACAGTCTCTCCCCACAAGGACATACAATCTAAAAGAGGCACAAAATTACCAAAGGGGAGGAGTATGGGGAGGCTGGATGTTTTATTTGCTTGTGGGAAGTCAAGGGATTGTTGAAAAATATAGAACAATTGTTGAGCTGGAGATGGGAGGAGTAAAGAGGGGAGGTAGAGAAGAGGAAGGGGGGAGAAAATGGGAAAACAAGCCAGTCATCTGACTAAAACATCTCCTGCTTCAGATAAATCCTAGAGCTGGTGGGCACTATCGTGTCAGAAGTTGTCTTCTGCTAGAGCTGGATGTAAGAAGCTTTCTAGGCTCTGTTTGAACCTCGCTGAGGCAGTTCTGTGTGTTGCAGCGAAGTTGGACAAAGTGGGGTTAATGTCCACATTCAGCTATAGCCCACAACGAGCAGTGAGACCAGAATGGGCTATGTGCTATTTCTGTTACGTAGAAACCCCAGCAAGTGTGGCCTTCACCAAAGGTTTCTGGGGCATTGTGAAGGGGTAATAGGCTGGAAACAGGAAAGAGTGTCTACTGGAGAAACTAGTGACAAGGGACATTAACAAGGGACATGAGCTAATTCAGCTGGGTTTTTAAGTGGCAAGATCTCTGTGATACCTTGCTGGTTTTGCTGTCACGGTTACTTTATTCACAAGGGCTTTTTTCTTTACTGCTTGACACTCTGTGCACTCATTTATACCCATGGCAAGTGGCTGAAAAATGCTACCCCATCAGAAAGGTAGTTGGGAGAATTTTTTTGCTGTGGTGCAAATGAGACGGTGGTGAAGAACGAAGTCCAGTGTGTGTCCAAGTAACCTGATTCTCTGCCCTGTTCATTCCTAACCCCCCTTCCGCTATTAGAAGACAAGTTGTTCTAAGATCCTCAGCAGAAGGGACAGCAAATTGGATTTTGTAATTTTAGTTGAACCCCTTAATGATAACCCCAAACTGAGCTCTTTGCTATCATCCATCTTTCTTTGGTTAATTATACATTGTCCAGCACAATCATTCTTCTCCACAAATAGCCTGCAATTAAATTAGTTGAAGCTTTTTGCTGAAATTTTGTGTAATACAATAAAATACAATAAAAAACAAAACCCTGGGGGGAGAAGAAGGATACTAGACAACTCAGGTTTTACTTTTTTTTTAACCAATCAAATAAAGGGATCAGAAGAAAGTAACTTCTGGTAAGGTCCCTTTTTAAAAATTGTATTTGCTAAAATACATCCCAAGGGAGGTATGCATTTCCTGTGGATCTGTTGTCATTTAAGGTTCATTTAAAAAAAAAAAATTAATTCCCAGCTGGATTTGAAGTCCTTCCCCACATTTTAAGGAAGAACATAAAGGTGCCAAGTGATCAGTGCTTGGAAGTTAATAATATAAATATGATTGCCAAGGAAATCAGAAAGGGGAAAGAGCTAACATTAATCCATTCCCATGACTTGTGATAAGACTAAGATACTGCAGTCCCCTGAACTTGGTATTATGTTCTGTTGACATAATGGTGCTCATCTGTCTATGCTGTCGGTCTGCCATTATTGCGGTAGCTCCACCCGATGCTAGGGGTAGCTCAACCTTTGTCCTGTGCCCTTGAGCCAGATCTCGACTCCCGTGGCTCTGCCCTCTAGCAGGGGTTATCCCTGGCAACAACTACCTCAGACCCAGAGCTTTGGCAACTGAACCCTTCTCTCTCTGTGCTTGAACCTCACCACAGACAAGTGGCAGGCCCTGCTGTGCTGTGAGTCCAGGATCCTATTCCTGGGATGTGCTTCCACAATGTGAGGGACACTTGGGTCTGGTGGAAGAGGCGAAGAGAGGACTGTTTTTCTGGCAGGACACAGCCTAGGGCTGTGGCTAAGGGGCCCTTTGTGGCAGCTTGCACTGGGGATCACTAAGCCCGATTTGTACCACCTGGTTCTGGGAACGTCTGAATGGATCCCCTTACCAGCCGCCAGTGACATTGATGGGTTGATATAGCAGTTGGGGATCACAGAGCACCCTCCTTTTTCCCTAGCTATTATCCTGACCCCAATGGATGGAGGTAAGCTATGGCCCCTGGCAAACCAGCATCAAGGATGATTGTTCTCTCTGTGAAAGGAGGATCCTGCTAAACGTGGATTTATTAGACTTAGGGCAGTTTTATCTCAATTGAGGTTTGATCTTGGATGAGTCAATTGCCTAGGGCCTTGGTTTCCCTACATGTAAGGGGGGAATAATATCAATATGTCCTTTTTTCTTATCCTCTGTGTCTTGTCTACTTGAACTGTAAGGTTGTCAGGCAGGCTGTTTTAGCATGTGATCGTACAGCACCTGGCATAAAGGCCCCTAGGCTCAGCTGGGGACTACTAGGTACTATCCTAGTAGAATGAATTAATAGCTACAATTAATCCATCCATTGATAATAGGCTTCTTTGGATACTGCAGAAGCACCAATCAGAGTGTATGAGAAGGAAAAAACAAGGTTTTAATAAATTGTTTGTTCCAAAGACATAAGCATCGCATTTCTTTTCTACCTCAAACAACATCCTACATGTTTAGTTTTTCACCATCCAGTTTTTTTAATGATGATAAATATTTATTTTTCCCTCATGGACAATGACAGTCTCATTGTAAATTCATTTGCAATGTCCATTTATTACAAAAGACTGGAGATTTCAGCCTCCTTGTTGTGTCTGGCAACTACAGGGGATTAATTGCATGCTGTCATAATGGCAGATCTGTCAAATTCAGCCTGAGCGTGCTAATAGCAGGATTATTATTTAACAGTTCATTCTCTGTGAGGTTGCTTTTTATTCTGCTTCACTTGGTGAAGTGTTTTTAAGAATCAAAGAACTAAAACAAAAGTCAGTGTGAGTTCAACAGTGAATGTGTTAAGAGATGGCTTCCCCCCGTCTTTGTGATTCTAAAGGACTGTTTCCAAATTAATTGTGAAGGCATGAATCATTCTGACAAATAAGAAGCTAATGGGCTTATAAGCTTTCTCTGTGAGTATCATGCCCAATGCCACCCTAAGATGGGGGATCAAAATTGAAACCTGCCTGCGCTGTAATTACTGTTGAATAGGGGGATGTGAGGGCTAAAGGGAACTTTAATTCAAATTAGGAACATCAGACTGGAAGGAACCTTTAGCTCATCAGGTCTAGTCTCTGCTTTCATTGGCAACTGCAACCTATCCAATCTTTTATAAAATTATTAAGCTCCATCCTAAAAAAGAGCTAGGATTTTTTTGCTGCTGCTATTTTGATTGGAGGTCCCCTGGAACCCCTGTGGTCTGATGTCAAGAGAACTTCTAATGTGCAGGATTACTTGTATTCATTGTCCATTTTTAAACCCATTCTTTCCTACAAAAATTGTTCTGAAGCTTTGCATACTATTGAAGCCAGGCTACTGGGCATGGAACAGCCCTGATTATTTTGTCCTTAACACAGGATAAAAGCAAATGCAGTACTTTTTCGTTCTGGTACAACTCATGATGGTAGCTCCACTTGCTGATTGACTGGCGATTTCATGTGTCAGTTCTTTCAGAAGTCTAGATTTATCTTTTCCCTCTGTCTTGAGTGCTTTCAAACTCTGAGTTTTGCTTTTACCTTGCTAACGGCAGTTTACTTTTTCAGACCCTCACTCCCATTATCCGTTCTGTCTTTGTCCTCATGGTCATGATCATGGGGACTAAGGCAGAGGATTCCTTTATTTTTAGCTATCTCTATGTTATTTTGAATCTCTCCCCATCAGCACCCACTAGCAACCCTATTTCTTTTCTTGTGCTTTTTTTATATATACCACTGAAGAAGATTTTGCTATTTAATATCTGTTGCATGGTCTAACTTAGTTTGACTTGGGGTAATTCTCATTTCATCTGTATACTTCTTCACAGATTTCATAGACATCAGGGCTGGAAGGGACCTCGCGAGATCATCGGGTCCAGCCCACTGACCAAGGGGCAGGAAGTGAGTTGGCATCAGATTACCCCAGCAAGATAAGCATCCAAGCTTCTTGACCTCAAAGGCATTGCTTTCTTTGCTGAACAGTCCCTTTCTCCATTTCTGATATGTTGTCTGCTTAGTCCTAATATCTTGTGAAGCTTACATGCCCAGGTATGTCTTGCAGTCCTTTCTTACAAGTTCTTCCCTTGTTTGGTATACATATCATATTCCAGGTCATGTTAGTAGTGTTGATGTGACAGTGATAACCTAGGGAATACACAAGAAGCAAGATGTGCAAGGTGAATTCATTTTGGCAGAACAACTGCAGTGGGCAAAGGTTAGGCAGACTTTGGGGCCAGATGAGCAAAGGGGCATTTTTGCCCAAATCTGTCTGACATCCCTCTCAACTACATAGTTGGTTCACTTCCAACTATATATATTGCTAGTCAGATAAAAGTGAGCTTTAGCACCTTTGACTAGAAGAAATTCCCGGCCTCTACTGTGTTCTCTCAGGCCAATTGACTGCATTGATTAGTTTGCTCTTTTAACATTGAAAACTTTATTTAAAGACTTTTTTATCTTTCCATTTAATTTTAAATTGAATCAACATGTCATCCCATGAAGCAAGATGATTTTCTATGGCTAGCATTTCTATAATGTTCTCTTTTCATAATACAAGACAGCTTAGTCTATTTCCCTGAGTCTTGCCACTGCGTGGAAAAGCACAGCACACTTGCTATTTTTTTCTAGACTTACTGTTTCCTTTCTTTGCACTTATGTTACAGCTGCTCTCAGAAGTACTAAAACAGCCTACATACAGCCAGACAGAATTTATAGAAATGATCATGTGTTTCATGTAGTGATTAGACATGGGTTCCTACGGAAACTGTACCTCAAACACACACAAATGTCCATCCAAAACTGGATTTCATGATTTGTATGTCTCTCTATATGCAACAGACTGAAGCAGCCTTGCAGGAGAGGAAAACCTGATTTAATACCTTCTGTGTTCTGGTGTTTGTTCCATGGGGCTGGTGCCTGATGCTCACTTCAAAAAAGGTGGGACTTATAGAGAAAAGGGCTCAAATTTTGTAGGTAGTCCAAACTGCCAAGGGGAATGCAGCTAACAGGCAATTCCCTGAAGTGGCTTTTGGGAAACCCCTCTTGTCCTTGGATTCCAGCCTTTTATCACTAGCAACTTCCCCAACTCCCTTCAGGGGGAAGTTCATGCTGTTAATTCAGCCCCTGACCTCATTTGTGCTTTTGAGCAAAATATTTCACCTCCCCAGGCCTGACTCTGCATCATTGCCCCATTTCTATGTTGAATGGACTTTACTGAGATCAGGGACAGTGGATCTGGATCTCTACTGTCCTGTCTCTCATCGCGACTTGATGGAGGAGGGTTTTATGCCTCTCCGCACAGATGTAAATGATCTTTGCCAGCTAAAATTTCTTCCAGTGAGAATCCATTGATTTACTTGAAATATTGCCCATTTATATCAGCTGAGTATGTGGCCCAAAGATACAGCTTACCAGAAGACCGTGCCCAATAATGTACCTGTGTAGTGTGTGTACGTACATCAGAGATTCATTAATCAGTGAATGGAGCTGATCTTATTACTTGTCTCACTGAAGTCAGTCATGCGTTAAGTATAACTTGCATGAGTGAGGACAGCTGTCGCCCCCCCCCGTTTTCCCCCATGTCACAAAACATCACAACAGCAGCAAACATTACAATAATTTTGCACCAGCTCAGAATTTATTATAATACAAACAGGTTTATCAACACAATATATTCTCTACTTATGAAAATATCAATATTAACAATTTTGAGTAGGTGACAGGTCTCATCATTTTATATAGTCAACAGCATATTTAAAAATTGCTGTCTTCACTGTGATTTTCAAGGACACAAGGTTATGAGTAATTGTCACGCTGTCCATTCACAGCTTTTTTTTTTCTAATTGTAGATATTTGAAAATAAGTTGAATCAAGTATGAGTCTCCTTCTTCCCTACCAAGAATTTTCCATCTCCAGGATAATTTTTTTCCCTAAATAATGAGACAGCATGTGCTTGGTTAAGTTTTATACTATAGAAAAATTAGGAGGTACGAACAATACAGCAAGACATTGGCTAGTTTAACAACAGTCATTGCAAGATACTTCACAAAACCAAAAAATAAGGCAAGTATTAGCAACAGCAGCTCCCATACGGTGGACTAAAAAGGCAAGGCCCTTTTAGTTACCCAAACTGGTCCCCAAAAAGGCTTTAAAATGTTTATTGTTAACAAGTTATGGTCTGATCCAAAGTCCACTGAGGTTAATGGAAAAACCTCGCATTGCCCTCGATGTGTTTCAGACCAGCCACATACAGCCCTAAAATCACCCAAACAGAAATGGCTAATTAAATGCATATGGAACTAACACCATGGCATTGCAAAGATTGATATGAAAATACTTAGGCTTGTTTTTAAAACATCGTAACAATAACCTGATGGAATATCTTTCATTCCAAATCAAATCTTAGGTTGACGTATTTACCTTTAAATATGGCCATTTGTGAAAATATGATGAGGTGGACAAACATGATGTTAAGAAAAGTAATAAATGATGTATATATGGCAAAATACTCCATGTACTAAATTGAAATATTAAAAAACCCTAAACATTCATTTATTTATGTAAGATTACTAATATATTAAAGTAGAATAGTGAAATTTTTATATAAATAAGTATTATTTTTTAATATTATATACTTTCTCAAAAACGAACCACTTATGCTATATAGGTATATTGCACTTTGACTTGTTCACATGGTAACTCAGACTAGCATTCCTCATAGCAAGTTTAAAAATAAAAAAAGATATAAATATAGTGTTTTCCCCAAAACTAAACATATACAGTA
The DNA here is from genome assembly GCF_001723895.1 of Crocodylus porosus. Classification (NCBI taxonomy): domain Eukaryota; kingdom Metazoa; phylum Chordata; order Crocodylia; family Crocodylidae; genus Crocodylus; species Crocodylus porosus. The sequence goes on along the minus strand of NW_017728927.1, from coordinate 1,906,374 downwards.
CCTTTTTTTTCTATGGTAAACTTTGGTTAATATCAATTTACAAAGAAAAAGTAGAGAGAGGTTTAGGAGAGCACAAAAAAATCCAAATTGATAGTGAAAGAGCTTAATAATTTTGCTCTCATTGTAGTTATTAGCTGTTACCAAATATTAAAAGGCCTAGCATTTCTTTATTATTGCGATTCATATTTTACAGATAGCATATTTTGTCAAGATTTACAGTGAAAAAAGACCCAGAAGACATTTTTCCCCTTTCTCTCCACATTTCAGAAGATTAAATTTTTAACTTTGCCATGCTGCGCTGGGGGAGAGGGTCAAATTCTGCTCTCTGATATCCCCTCCAGATACACCTCTGCCAATCTTGGGGGGAACGAATATATAATACAACAGCATGAAGCAGGACATGCAGAGTACCCTTCGTTCTCACTGAAGTCAATGACTAAATCATCAACTGGTCCAAAATAAGGCAGCTCCACTGAAGTCATTATAGCTATGCTGGTCCACAGCAGTTGAAAATTGGGCCATAATGTTCCCAATGCTTCAAATTTCAGACTTATCCAAGTGATATTCTCTCTTCAGTGAGGCTCCCTCATGTAAATGAAGGATTTGTTGTATCAGGTGATCTGGGACTCATTCTTCATTGCCTTGTACTTGGCATTTCCCTGTTCACCTTTGTATTCTGCACAGGCACAGATGGCTGTTCAAGGTGTCAGTGGCCAGAGGGCAGTCCCCTCTGCCTAACTTCAATGGGAACCTGTGGGTATTCTGCATTTCTTAGGCCCTTACAATTTTGAAACCACCTCTAGACTGGCTGGCTGTTAGTTTGCCTGACTTCGTCCTTGAGAGGGACTCAGTGTTGCTGTTCCACTGAAACCAATGGGCTTAACTCCCCTCAAGGAGGATCTCATGCCACATTGCTGGGTCCCTAGTCAGCTCACAAAGCGTAACAAAAACTGCATATACACAAAGACGGCCAGTGGTGGGCAACCATCTTACTATTATCAGTTGAGAAGCCCCTACATTCACTGCCAAAGTTGTGCTTGTGTTTACCATGCAAGGAAATATGTTCACATTATTTTTTAAGGCCTGTGTTAAATGCCCAACAAGTAATTTAAGTGCTACAATGCACACATTGAGACCACATACCAAGCACTAAGGAGGAATAACAGCAAATGAAATGTACTCTCAGCCTTCTATAAACATTTTCCCCAAAGTCTTCTACACTCTGTTGCTGATATGCTGCTTCTCAGCGTAAAGGAAGAACACTTAAATATTTATCCTATTTAAGACAGCGTAAAGGACCCTATTCAAGCATTTTGGGTAGCCTTTGATTTTACTGCTGTGGGGTCTTGAATATGTTTATTCCACAAACAGATTTTGAAGTAAACAAGCCACTGGCAAACCTGTCATACCATAGGCGAGAACTCTCCAAACAAATTTTTGTATTTTAACATTTGTAGCTATGTAATCTCTAAAGGCCAAACGTTGTGGGAGGGTGAGTATCCTGATTGGGTTCCAAGGGAGGTGAGGGCTTTATACATATCTCACACAATCGGGTCCAGTAGAAACCAGATTTGTCCCCACACTCATGCTTCTGGAGAGACTAATTAAAGTTGCCGTAGAAATGTGCTACTTTCATTCTCAGCTCAGGAACTCTCCTCCCCAACTCTTCCCATCTGGCCTTTTTAAAGGAAATAACTTAAAACATATAAATATTGGTAGCTTGCGGGATTGCTTTTCATGCCAAGGCTACAAAAGGTGAAATAATCCTTGAGCCTTGTTCAAATGAGCCTAGAAAGGCTTGTCACAGTTCAGATGTCTTGCAGCTTGCAAGAATGCAGAAAGTCCTCAACAAGAGAGCCTGTGCGGCAACATTTCATGTCAGAAACGACACATGGGTTTCAGGAAAATGCACACAATGCAAGTGGTGCCCTCCCCAGTACAGAAAGCTTTTGGTCATTGTGTCAATAGTGAAGAGAACTAGATGGGCACACAAGTTGTGTTACAGTTGTAATTAAACCCCCATGTGGTTTTTCCCTTAACAACTCTGCACTGCACTGGTGCTTGAACATGGAACATTTGATAGCAATTGAACATAAAAACTCATACTCCAAAGCCTATTCAAAATGCTAGGTAACAAGCAGAGGCATTTTGCCTTGTTGTTCTGACTCTCCAACTCAAGCACTCCCATTCTCTTCTAACAGTCTGGTCTGCCTCTTAGTGTTGCAAGGAAATGAAATCAAATGACCACTCTTAAAAATAGCCATTTTAGCAATTACATCCTGTAGGTGTAACTGCTTGAAAAGAAGTTGCACCCTGAGAAACCAGTGATCCCCCTTGTCATGGTGATATTTTTATAGGCTTTCCATTCTTATCATACTGGTAAACAAGCATTTTGATGCAGTGAGAATTGGCAGGGGAAATCCAAGGGCTGCTAGTTATTGAAAAGTTATGGTTTGTATAGAACTGCACAGGTTGTTTCTGACACTTAAAGAAAGCTTTCAGTGTCGCAGCTGCCATTGTGCGAAATCTCTTGCTAATAAAACAGTAGAGGAAGAAATTAATTGCAGTGTTCAACAATGCTAGCATATTAGCAATGTCCGACACAATATGTACCAACCAGCTGTTGTTTATAGGTGATACATAGAGGTGATACAATATCATGATTATTCTTGGTGCCCAAAGTATGGCAAAAATGGAAGTTATAGTAAACAAAATGGCTGTCGTTTTCCCTGTGGAGTATCCTCTCAGTCTGAAATTGCATTTTCGTCTGAGCTTGTACACAATGATTGAATTCAGAATGAAGAAAATCGAGCACGGCACTAAGTAAACGGTAAAACAGTGGATCCAGATGAGGACATGATGTACAGATGTGCTTATGTAGTCTTCAATCCAAATATTGGGCCACCAGTAGTAGGGGATGCTGGTCAGAAAGCAGGTGATATAAACGCTTACAATGACTTTTCGAGTACGAGCTGGGTAGGAGACTGTGTGATACTTAAGTGGGTGGCATACTGCTATATATCTATCAATTGTTAGTGGCACAGTAATCCAAATGGATGTATGAATGGAAGAAAATTCCAAGACCTCAATTATTTTGTCCAGTACCTGAGGCATCTGCTTATTCAAGATGAAGTCCTCCATCAAAAAATCGACAAAGACAATGAAGAAGAGTACCAGTATGTCGGCAGCCGCTAGAGCTAGGAGATAGTTATAGGAGGACTTCTGTCTGCGAGCCACCAACTGTGAGAGGATGATGACAGTCAAGATGTTTGCTGTGGAGACAGAAAAGTTTGGTTAGGCTCATCAGAGGCAAAGGGAGCCTTTTGAATATACATTTTGTACTGTAGCAACATTTCAAGCACTCTGGAACACAACTAATTTTATTAAAGTCCAAAAAAAGCAAATGCAGAAATCTTATGTTGAATCTTTCAACAAGATGCAGCCCTGAAAAGTCCACATGGATAATGATCCTTACCGTGGGATCAACTGTGATTTTGATGATGTGCCCACACAGGGGGGGAGATGATCACAAATCCAGGCAAGCAGGGAAAGGGCAAACCCTTCACTCCACACCCACCATTGCTCAGGGGCAAAGCACTGGATGGCAATGTACTACCAATACAGGCCACCAGTAACCTATTTTTCTCCCAGGAAGCAGGTGAGGATCTCTGAGTTGCACACTGCCGCCTGGTACTGGTGCTGTGGCAGATTATGCTTCCTCACTTTTCTTGGGGTTGAATACTGACCCAGCCCTGTATCAATGTGTCAGGCCACTGCCTATATTGAAGGGACAGTGACTGTTGTGTAGTAGAACTAGCCTTTGGAAGAAAATATTCTCTTCAATCTTTTTTGATAAAAAATTAATTAAAATATCCACTTTCAAAACTTTCTATTAATACCCCTAGACCATTTTTGTATTTTTATACTTTTGTTTTTTCACATATCCTTTCCTTCTGTTTCTCCTCTTCAGTGACAGAATGGAAAGGCAGAATAGGGGGGGAGGAGAGAAGGAAAGGGACTCAGTTCCAGCTTGCTGACCCTGACCCCATTCACAACCTGTATGTCTGTGTATTTGAACTTGAAGCAGAAGGAGCAGATCTCAAACTGGCCATCAGTTGGTTATCTGAACTAATAAGCTTGGGCTGCGGTTTTGAGAAATGAATCCCCTGAATTCTCACTGGGAGCAGGATGTGGTGCTCAGTATTTTGCAGGAAGGTCTTAACACTGCCTCGAATCAGGTCTCTGAACATCTCAGCCTGTAGTAACAGGCCTGTTTTGCTTGCTTTCCACTTGTGGTCCATATGTGCTTCAACACTCCCAGATTAATCTATTCTCCAACACCTTTTTTGCTTATCCAGAGAGGATCTCTGCAAATGCAAAACCTTACAGGTTAAGAGTGTATCTGTTGTAGCTTCTAGAGTACCCCCTTAGCTGTGAAGGATCCAAGACTGGTTAAACAAATGTTTGCACTTGAGTAAGCACTCTGAAATGCATATGATTTGACTCAACTCGACTAAAAAAAAAATCCCATATGCTTCCTGCAAACTCTATCTGAGTGAGGATTTTAGCAGCAGTTCCCCGGTCATCGTACAGTAAGCCCATTCCCCAAACTGCCAAAAAGGACAGCACATTGCTCAAATAACCCACACAGTAAGTCAGGAAAATAACAAAGAGCTGCATAAATACACTTTTCCTTCTCACAGTTAGTCTTTAAGGACACAGTTAATACTAACATGCATACATATCTTGCTGAATCAGGGCCCAAGGTATTTGGGATTTAGGTTGTATGCAGGCCATAGGCCTTGACAAACAAATTCTCCTTGATTGAGTCTTGTATTGGAATTTTCTCAGAATCACATTAGTGGTTTTGTTGAGTGGATGATATGAAATACAATATAATCATTTACTTAGTAACAATAGATATAAATATCATTACCAAGGTACAGCAGAAAATTGCCGGTGGTACAACACTTCAGCTATTCAGCAATAGTTTTTCACTGCCTTGCACAGCATAGGGTGATAGAGGCATTGGAGACCGCAACTGGTAGGTCTTATTGAATTACCTTTCCCAGCCCACTACCAAAGCTGAATTGTTCCCTGCTGTATGCTTAAGTACTCTAAGTGTCTAGTGCTTGGTGAAATGGGTGAAAATGATATTCAGACAAAGAGCTACATTGTCAGCACTCCCAGAAGCCCACTCCTTGCACTATTCTGATAGGTCACCTTTGTATAAAAAATGATCCATGGCAAAGGAAGACAAGGTGCTAGGACATGAGAGACGCATTTTGAGAGGCCATGTTCTAAGTCCCCGGATCCCTGCAGGCAAATATCGATTGATTGCAGTGCCCTTTACCTCAGCAGGACATATGGAGATTGCAGTGTTGGGTTGTGTGAGAAAGTAACAGATTGTGGATTCAAGTTTACTTGAATGGTTTGCTTGAAAGGAGTGGTGCACGGCTCTTGCCATGTACTTCCTGACTACCGGTGAATAAGACTGTCCAGATTTTGAAGGGCCTGGCCATTGCTGTGGGGTGACACATTTGGCTGTAAGCCCCCATTATTTACAGCACCACAATATTTTGTCTCTTCAAACCTCTGAGGGCTTGGAGAAGAGCCATCCACCTGAAGCTTCAAGAGATGATATTGGTGGGTTGTGCAACTGGAAAAAATGGCAGAATTAAATTAATCCCCTTGGGAGGATCTTTGAGATAGAGTCTCTGGGGTCCCCTGACATTCAGCAGCAACAGTGTCCAAGAGGACTTTGCTCCTTTTTGCATGGTTGCTCTTCCATCTGGACTAGTTCAGACTAGAATAAGACAATGCATGTTGTTAGGAATTGCATGTGAACACCACTCAGAAACCTCAGACTGTGTGGTGTGACCCCTTGCTTACTCAGCCAAGCTCTTGCTGGCAATAAATTACAGCTCTCCTCCATAGTCTGTTCTGGCTTTCAACTAGTTTCAGATGACGCCAGCACTAAACTCTGGGTGCCGACAGAAGTGCAGCTCTCCACTGTAACTGAGAACACTTTGCAGGACATGTTCTGAGTCGCAGCAATCTCCTGGACCAAACAGAAGTTCACTGCTGGTTCCATGGTGGAGAGACATCTAGCTGCTGGGTGCAGGTTGCAGCCAGTTCCCCCTAGCAAAGGCCCCTCCTCCCTGCTGAAAACAGCATGGGAGGGGGGAAAGGGATCAGAGGGAGCTCTCTAGGGGTTCCCAAGCTGGGCCCAAACTGAACTCCATCCACTCCCTTTCCCCCCTCCCATTCTGAAAACAGCTTGGAAGCTGGCAGACAGAAGTTACAGAAGACGCTGTTTTGAAACATCTGCATCTGACCCCTCAAGCAATGAGGGTTAAGATTTTTGCCCTATTGTCCATTTTTGAAGTGGTCTGCAGCCATGCACTTGTGTTTGGTCATGGCTATAGACCATTGTCTGTGGCCAGAGGGGGGCAAAAATTGTCACTTCTGTCGGCACCCCTCTGATGAACTGGCAGGGTAGAGAGAGAAGTGGTCCTGGCTTACCTTCATGTTGATTGTTGGTTCCCATGCAGACTTGGGGCAGTGGAAATTTCTCTGAGTCCTGTTTACTGCGTCAAAGGCAATCCTACCATACAGTTTCCTACAAAGCCTGAGGTTTGTAAGTAGGTTCAGGAGAGAATTTCAGCCATAACTATGATGCTTAGCCACCCATGCAGCTGCACAGGGGGAGATGAGGCCCAAGGAGTTCAGAGGCTGGACATAAGGACAAACCTTCTGTGCTCTCTTTGAGCATTGCAAGGCTACTAACACTGGGAGCTAGACAACTAGGGAATAAGTGGTAAGGTGGATTCTGGACTTTGGAAAAGACTGGATGGTGACATCTCTCGTGACAGCTCAAGAAACTGGGTCCAGTCAGGTCCATCGTCACCTCCTCTACTTTCCCTGGAAGGCATAATGGATCCCTTGATTTTCTTGTTTCCGTGGATTATAGTCATAGTTCAAATAATCTTTATGCATGGTCTGGGGAGGGGGATTCATAGAAGTGTTTCAGTTACCTATTATCCCAACAGGGGAGTTTAAAGATTGCCAGTTGTGTGCCTCTAAGCAGGAAATAGATAGGGCTGTTTCATTTGCAAAGAGTATTCTGGATGAAACCATCAGATTGCTGTGAAACACTATTTCTATTTTAAGTGGATAGTGATGTTCTGTGAATAAGGCACTCTATATGGTTCAATATTTCAGTATCATTATCTAGCTAAATGAAGTAGCAATGATGCTTGCTGTGTGACAATCCATAAGGTCACTGAATATAATGGATGCCTTTTACTGCATATGATTGTTGTTAAAATCCATACAAAATATCTATAAAACTGTTCTTTAGGTCAAGCATTACAATTACCTGAATTTCACGTGGGAAAGCTACTGCTATGAACATTTAAATATAATCCCTTTTAAAAATTTTTGAACCTTGATTTTCTTTCACTTTATTGCTATGTCCTTTGTATATGGAAAGTTGTGAGTACTTGCATGCAAAGTATTAAAAGTATACCATGAAGCACAGTGAAGTTTTGGCTTGATAGGCATAGGTAATCTACTGTAAAACATTAAAAACTAGATGGCTATCCTGTCCAACAGCCAAAGTGGACTGTGGTTACTATTATGAAACCCTTTGCAAACACCTACCAGAGATTTGAGTTTATGTTTTGCTCTTTATTTCTGTGGCAACTGTGGTAATTGTTGGCAACTGGTAAATTTTGCTATTAGCTATAGAATTACCTAAGGAGCTACACAGGAGAAGCCATTCTGGAAAGGAAAACTAATTAAATCTCTACTTGTTAATGATAAAAACTTTTTTAAATGACATGTCCAAGTACAGTTTAGGCTTAGTTGTCAGATAAGATAGCTATGTAGTCCTGATTTTATTCTGCAGCTTCAGTGCTACAGTGTCAATAGTGATCCAGTGAAAGCAATATGTACCAAATTCAAACTAGGTGCAAGCGGGAGCAAATTGTGTGCCTGCTTGTGGGAATTTGTACTTCTCTTTGTTTGCAAGGACTTAAGGTCCAGGGCTTTTTGACACTAGTCCAGACTTGTCAGATGCCCCATTTAAGAGAGAGTCTAAAAGATGTAATCAATGGAGTACACCTTTCCTTTTTGCCCTCAGGAAACACCCCTGAGAACTGATTAAAAAGGCTAATATGTTTATTGTCCTATTGTTTTCAGCACCAGTGAATGGAATACACATGCACCCATGGCAAGGAAGAGCCACTTAAATTGTACCATCTCTGTATGTACTACCTCTTGCCAGATGCCACAGTGGTAGGTAGTGATTTGTAGAGCAAGTATTAGAGGAAGATGGTATACTCCAGATCAGGACTGCAGGGAGGGTGTGAAGATATACATGCTGAAAAAAGAAATGGGGCAGCAGCCAGGCTTTTGCATGACTTTACAGTCAACAAATTTCAGCTCTTCATGGAAAAGCTCTAAAGCGACCTATGTTGACTCACCATCAGATCAGATTTGGGGGTGAAAGTAACATTAGAGACAGAGAAGACTTAGGTGCCTGCTAAGGAGACTCCCTATCCCATTACTCCACCCACAAATGTGCATTGTGCAGGTACAACTGAAATAGTGACTATCGACCTGAAGAACTGCAGTACAAACCTGCACTTGCTAATTGTGTGTGCATAGATTAATCAGGGTTTCAGAACTGATTCTGACAATGGAGAACGGCTGGCAATCTCTTTTCCTTGTATCATTTGCTTGTTCTAAAGTGAGGTACTGGGCATAACTAACTAATCAGAGCCAGAGAGATTTTAACCAAGTAGCATGCTGTGGGAGCCAATGATCCATTTCTTCAGCTGTTCAAGGGCATTTACAAGTTTAATGGTGTTGGGAGACTGCTGGCCAGCATTCATTTTCAGCCTCATTGACCAATCAGTGGATCTAGGGTTTTAAGTGCAGCTTTGTACAGTAACTTATCTGGCAGACAGGGAGTAGTTATGTTTTCATTTACAGAGAGTGGCCTTTTTGACCATATAGGCTGCCTGCAGACATTAAAATAACCAAGAAACCAACCAAACAAACAAAAACTCAGGGCCTTACTTTAAACTCAGTGCACTCCTGTACCAAGCCTAGAAGAGGCATTGTGTTAGTTGAACCTGGCTCACCCAACATCTGTATAGATTGGGTGCTTTAGTGGGGCTACTTTGGTGCTTTTGTGTAATAGCTGATTGAGTGAGCTTTAGCTGAAAGTGCCAAAAAGCCCTGCTGAAGCGCCCAGTCTCTCCAGATGCTGTGGAGCTGTGTTGAAGTAACACGCTGCTGCTTCTAGTAAAGTGCGTTGTTTTGGGGGGTTTTGGCGGGTGGGAGAGGGTGTTTTTTTTTTAATGTCTGCAAGCAACCTTTATAAGTAAATGAAGAAAAATGCATGTAGTGTATCTATGCATAATACAGCATAGGCTTGATTCTCACCAGTGATATGACTATGATGTGGAGATGCATTCTGGCCTAAAATGTAGCTCTTATGCTACAGGCCTAAGTGGATGGGAAGTGTAGTATTACACTGCCTTAGGACATCACTTGACCCCCTTACTCAGAGGTACATTTTCTCCAGAGCTACTCATTGAGTGTGTCTACACAAGACACAGTAGCACGTCACAGCACAAACAGTGCTAATACCCTAATGCACAGTATTATTAGCCTACTGCACAGTAGCGTCACTAAAATGTTGTGCACCAGCGCTACTGCTCAGTAATGCTGGTTACTGCACATTGATTTAGTACTTAATTTATACAAATACTAAACTTAATGTGCAGTAACTAGGGTGTCTTAATGAATGTATGGCTATGCCCATTCTGTATGGTCATCCCTACCCCCTTCTCATCATCCTGCTCCCAAGAGGAAACTGTCCCTGTAATCATTAGGACACAGGCATTGCCAGGGATGCTATTGCAACTGGCCCCTGGATGCTATGTGGGATCTGTATAACAATAAGAGGCAAGCAAGAAGCTGTGCTCTTCTAGTCCTCCCCATACTGGAGGTACCTTGAAGAAGGCTATGCTACAAAAATACAGTCCCTATACCTATAAAGTTCTGTGTGCCCTCAGCTTCCCATTAAAAGTCATTGATTTCAGAGGTGTGGCTCCTCATATACACCAGACCAAGTGAGATGTAAATCCAGGCTGGTGTCTTCATTGGAAATGTAGGGCACATTGCTCCTCAGGGAGGCACTCAACACCTTTAAGATTAGGCCCATGATTTAGAGATGGCCACAAGGAAATAAATAAGTAGGCTTCAAAAAACCCTAGGGCACTGAAGGCAGGGCGCTAAAAATATATTTATCTTTATTTTTAAATCTGTCACAATGACCACTGTATAGCTCGCCAATTATATGTGTGTCCATTATTTTAATGAGATGGTTTTTGATGTGTCCTAAAAACTTACATGAAAAAGGGGAAGGAAATGAGCCTCATGGGTGCACTTCATCAAGCATTTTTATGGCTGCCTGATCAAAGCTGAAATGGAATGGAGGGTGGTGTGCCACTTCAATTAAAACTACAGTGTGGAAGTGCTTCAAGGGAACACTTCGAGGTACCTAAGCCAATGAAGGATAAAAAGTTCCCACTTCAGGTGCTCAAGAACTAGCCTCATATTTTGAATACCAAAGTGGTCTAATGGTTCTCCTAATGAAAACCATTAATAAATGGAAGGGCAGGACTTCCAGTAGTGTGGAAGTCTCTGTTTACAAATCCTGGGCCTAACTTGTTCACAATTTACATGACTAGGGAGTGAATTAAAAACTATATAATGTCCTCAGGATTTTACGTATACCTACAAAAAAGATATTTAATGTGAGGTCTACCACATTTTTGTTCACAAATCTGGACTCCCCATATTGCTCGTACAGGACAAATGCATCAAGGAGTGAACAGTTATTCATGGCATGTCCAGACTAGGTGGTGGTGTTAGCTAATGCCAAATAACTGACAATCCATTAACTCAAGTTAACAAAATATCCCTGGAATACAAACCTTAGTTAACAGACTGAGTTGTCTTTGATGATTAAGAATGGAGAAGTTAACCAGGTATAATTTTGCAGAGCTACATGTGTAGGAAGGGCCCCGCATTGTGTGGAGCAACAATTCTGGATATGGAAATTTCGAACAGTAATTTTCAGTGGCCTTTCCACCATCTGAACATAGACGTGAAACTTGTTTGGTCCTCCATAATTACAAGTTGTCCCAGGCTTTACCTCTACTCTTCCCTCCATCTTCTCCTCTGCAGCACCATACCTGCCCTATAAGCAGACTAGAGGTAGGGATTAATGAAAGTATTGCACTGATACTTGACAGTACCCTTCTGCTTCAGAAAGGCAGGGGCAGAGCACCCCTGAATTGATGCCTTTTTGACCATTTGAGATCTGCATTTATTCTAGGGGAAGCTCAGCGAAGTGTGTACAGGGGCGCTTCACAAGGTTAACTTATGTGGCTGCATCTGTATCTCTTCTCTCTGGGTGAGAACGTACAAACCCCTATGCCTACGAGGCTGCATATGAGTTCATAATCCCATTGCTCAAGAGCAGCAGAGGACTGTACAGTTGCTACTCAGCAGTCATTTAGTACTTGCATAACCAAGTACTAAATGGCTAGGGACAGAAGTTACACATAAACCAGTTTAGGTGATCAGAAACTGGTTTAAACCTGTAACAGACCAGAAGTTCAGTGCACATAAACCAGTTTCAAAATAGCTGAAACTGGTTTAAGATAAACCTGGTTGAATGTAGTATCAGACTTGACTGATTTAGGTCAAACCAGTGTGTAAAACTTCTGTCCCAGCCCGCTTCCTGGTTCAAGCTAAATCACAGTCCCTCAGCATCCTAGCATGCTTTCCAGTGCTGGGTTGGGCTGGGCTGTCTGCTCCAGCAAAGAAGGGTTGGGCTGCGGGGAGGCAGGAAATGCCGCCCCCCTCTCCCCCAGCAAACTCTGACTGGGGGCTGGGGCCGGTGGGGGGGAGGGGGGGTTAAATTTCCTCTTCCCTGAGTACAGAGCTGCCCTGCTAAAAACTTCTTACTGCTGACTGTGACTGTGAACTACAAATCCCAGAGGTACCTGCAAGCAGGAAGAGGAAGTGATAAACAACTCTGTAGAGTCCTGCTGCTGTAATTTTGGACTGCAAATCCCAGAGACCTCAGAGGCAGCAGGAAGAGGAAGTGAACACACAGCCTATGCTGGCTGTGTGCCAGAGTCATGCTCTTGTGCCCCTTGGCTCCTGGTCTGAGCCAGGAGCCAAGGCATGTGGCTGCATTCCCTGAAACAAAAGTGAATGTCTGTCCAGTTATTTCTCAGTTTAATCTCTGCAGCTTAGACTAACCTGCAAAAACTGAATTGATTCAGCCTTGGGCTTTTTGACTGCTTGTACTTGGCCCAGGACTGTGCAGTAGTGTCCCCACAGTTTTTTTCTGACACTACTGCGCAGTAGCTCATTAGTACTGTGCAATAGCGTTGCATCACGGTTAGTGCCCCCCAATGCTACTGTACAGTAGCAATGAGCTATTGTGCACTGGAGTCTCATGTAGATGTGGCGAGTCAGGCCCTCTTTCTCTTCCACTGGGGATCAGCAGGAGAAAGATTCTAGAAGAGTCTGTCTGAAAGAGGGGTGGCAATGCCTTTGGGGAAGGAGGGCTTTGCACCTGCCTGCTGAATGCTGGGTTGGTTCCAGGTCAGGAAATCTTCCTGGTCTGCTTGTTTTGCTTACGGTAAATTGTTTTGACTTATGTCGATGAAGATTGGCTCTTGCTGGCTTATTTCTGCTGACTCATCCCTTCTTTTACTGAGAGGAGCAAAAAGAGATGAAGAGAGGGAGCATTAAAAAGCTTAGGAGTGGGAGGTGGGAAAAGGAGTGGAGAGAGATGCCTGGTGTTTCAAAATATCCTCCACTCCCAGAACTGCTCCTGGGGGCTCTACAGATCATTGTCCACTTAACATGAAAACTGACTCTGCTCTGTATTCTTGCACTACAGTCATTTCCAGGAAAAAGCCCTCTAGAGCTTTTTTTTTTTTTTACTTTGCCCCTCAGATGTGAGTTTTAGCAAGTCTCTGCATTTTGCATCCTGCCAAGCTTTCAGTGTAGTGTGCATCATTATAATTGCAGCACTGACACCACCACTCCCTGCTCAGTTGTTGACCTGTCAAAACAGCACACAGGATTTTTCAGTCCCTCTTCCTCCCTCTTCCCCTTGCCTCCCGCCTCCCACCAAGTGGGCACTTGTGTGCTGGAGTTCCAGGCTACGTTTGATGCATGGCGAAGTCCCCTTCTGAAATAACATGGATTCTGCCCGCTGATTTCCATGCCAGTGACCTTGTCTTCCAAATGACGGCTCAGCAGATGCTTTCCCCAGACATAATGACTGGACTAAACGTCTCTAATACGCGTTCCTTCCTGTTGCCATTTTTGTGCAGGAAGATTGCTATGGATCTAATTTTTTCTTATCATATTTTTTCTTTAAAGAACAGGCAGTTATTTCACCCTATAAAGTAACTCATTTTACGTGCCTGAGGAGCAATTATGTCCCTCTGTAGGCACAGTGCTACCTAATGCACTATAATGTCTCACAGCATCTCATTGTCATCTAATGGTCCAGGCATTTATTTTACTTTTATGAAAGTCACAAGTTCCTACCTCCACCCCCTGCTACACTCAAGCAGTTTACTATATGCTAGTTTTGGGCCCAGTCCAGCATTCACTGAAGTCAGTGGAAAGATGGGCACTGAGTAAAATGGATGTGGGGTCAGGCCCTTTTAGAGCATAGTAAGTATTTGCTGTGTAAGCTCCATTTGGCGAACGATAGTGGATGTGTGTTCTTTCTTCCTGGTTGGAACAGCACATCTCTCTTCTCTCACCTGCACTGCAAATCTCCCTGTAGAATTTCTGTGGTGCAGGTGTGTTGCTATGAAAGAAGGTACAATAAGATCAAATGTCATTTATTCAAGAAATATTCCCTGTAGCATGAAACCCATGTGACAACTGCAAAAGAACACACTAGGGAATCTTAGAGCCCACCATACTTTCCGTGCACACAGCAAATGGTCTCAGTAGCTGCCCTCTGCAGGTTTTTTTGGTCTATGGAAAGTTGTCCTTACCAGCCAGACAGAATCCGGAATGGAGGATGGCGCAAATTTTGGCCTGTGTGCTCCTAGGTCAAACACACTCTTTAACTACTGCTCTCTAGGTACATCTGCCCACTGCCTGCTTCAGTATTCCCTGTGTACTACCTGCTATGAATGATGTTGACAAAACTGTGGGCAGTGTTTGTCACAAGAAGTGTCATTCTCCATTGCCAAATACCCAGCCAAGTTTTCTCCTCCCTCTCCCGCTCCCCAAACTAGGAGAGGGGCTGTCCTGTGAAAACTCTGGGCCTAATCCTACTTCCTGCTGTTGTCATACCCGCATTGTGTCTGCCATTCTGGAGATGATTCATCTGCAAGGCCTGTCCAAGGCTGCTTCTCAATCTTAAACTGGCCTCATTCTAGTTTCACCAGTTTGTACCTTGTGTGAGGAGCAAATAAGAGCATAGATAGTTGGAAGGGGATGGTGTTAACTTGTCCTCAAAGCAGTCAGTCGAGGAAAGGAGCTCCTTGAAGAGTCTGCATCACCCAGGACTTTGTGTCAAGGGTGCTATATTGGACCTTTACTGAGGGTGCCTTTGTGAACCTCACTTACAAGTGTTTTCATTGTTACAGGAAGTAATTGAAACTTAGCACAGTTAATCCCTGGGAGTGACCCAGTGCAAGCAATGGACAACCAGAGCAGAGAGATACCAAAGGCCATGCAAATAGGAGAGCCTCAGAGTTTGCTTATGTTCTCTGCATGAGAGTAGAAGTGGCAATAGCCCCCTGAAAGCCCCTGCTATTGCTCCAGACACAGATCTAAGAAAAGCTGATGCTTCCTTTTCCACTCTGTCTGTGGGTACAGGGCACAACTGATAAGGGAAAGCCATTACCTCTAAGTCGACACCACTGGTGCTATATGCTTCAGTGAGGTGGAAATTGGAGTTCAAGCCAGATAGACACCTTGAGGTGGTGGTGCTGCTGCTGCTTCTGCCTGGGGTCTAGTGCTTCTGAGGCTCTGGCATATTAAGGGCGGAGATATCTTGCATGGCTCTTTCTCTAGAGAAGAGACTGAGTAGCAACTTGGAGCTTGCTCTTTGTTTCTTTACCCCACTAACCACCTCTCTGACTGAATCAGAGCAATTTCCTCCCTCCCCCACAACACCTCCTCTGATATTTTCTCTCTCTCTCTCTCCCTTTTATTAAGGCTTTCTCATCAAATGGAGAACCACTTCCACTGAACCTTCCCACAGCCCCCACTGCACCTGCCAGCCAACTAAAGGGAAACTCTAGACATGCTCATTGGCAGCACAGAGTGACAAGGGGCAATGTCCTTAAGGTGCCACACTTTCAAATGACCAAGCTGCTGAATTCGCCACCATTTTCAGCCACTTTCCTGTGCCCTGTACCTGCAGGACATGCATTCAGCTTCTTGCCTTCTTCACTGTAAAGCTGAATTCTCCTGGTTCAGGGCCTCTACATCCACCTCTTGCTCCCGGCAATGAGATTATAAACTCATATGCAGCCTTGTAGGGATAGGGGTTTCTAGGTTCTCACCCAAAGAGAACAGTTCACAGAAGTATATAGCAGGAAATAGGAATGTATCCCTCAGCCAACCTATGTTTAGAAAGCCTTCACTCAAGGCTCAACTTTAGCTTTAAAGCACAACCCTATGCTGGAAAAGGAGTACAGTAACCCTGCTCTGGGGTACCTGGATGCTAGGGCAGCACCTCAATTGCCAAACCTTTAATGTATGCCACTTGCATTCCACTGGCCAAGGCGCGTGGCGGGGTCACAGCTCCCTCTCCTCACTGCCCTCCTTGGGGCCCCAGGGACCTTGAACCACTGCACCCTAAATGCAGGAGCCATATAACTGCTAGAAATGGAGCCCTTTGCATCCTCTCTGTCCTCTGCAGCCTCCGTGCAAAGCTGTCTTCCTGTGGAAATCAGACCAAAAAGCTACAATAACAATAACAGTAAGATGCTTTTCCCCAGTCTATTGAAATTCCTAGTGAGACACTAACCTATAGCACTTTACAAAGCAGTGTGTAACACGCCATGTACATCCCTCCCACCAAAATACTCAGAAGCAAACTACCCCAATCTTGTGGCGCTCAAGGAACTTTATCACCCAGGCAAAGAGGCTCCTTACCCTATCCATTGTATATGGTAACAATGTTTCCGAGGGACAGAGCAGCTTGGAACAGAAGAGTCTCTGTCCAGTAGCATTTTTGACCTGTGCCATATCCCAGATAAAACTTGGCTGTGTGAGTCCCTCCCAAATCCTGCCAGCCTGTTCTCATCTCCCTGAAGTACCCGAATGAAATTAATGAATTTCCTATGCACTCAGCATACTGTACACGTACAGTCCACTTGGGTGGTAATGCCAATGTTATCCTCAGATAACACACACTGAACAAGCTGAGCCAAATGTTTCCCTGATGGAAATCCACTGAACTTGTTGGAGTTGCATCAGGGACTGTTTTGGCTCATTACATTAGTTTTTACTATTGTCGATGCCATTGCTGCTAATCAAATGGATGTATGATCCCCTGAGAAATTCACTTCACCATTGCTAATTTGTACCATGCACAGACTTTAACTATATTCCTGGGATACTTGTGGAGGTCCGTAGCTAGAATGCATTATACTTTTGCAGTTGTAACAGCATATGCAGAATACTCGTTACCTGATTTCCTTGTCTGTGCATGAAGGATTTTCCTAGTATTAGAGAGATGCAAAGGAAGGTTTTGCAGCTTGTTGCTGCTATTTCACCTCTTACTCGTGTATAGTTAAGGTATTCTGAGTCAGTTCCTAGTGGGCAAAGGCCAACATCAGGATGCCCCATGGTAACGCTATTGAGAACCACAGCATAGAGGCCAACAAGTAAGTGAGTAGGGAAGTGGCACCTTTTCACCCTTGCTAATAGGGTTCATCCAGGCCCAAACTGGAACACAGTGATGCTGCATAGCAGAGAAGCCTGGTTGGGCTCTGCAGGTTTTGTGGCTACAGACAGGGCTTAACTTTCCAGCTCTCTTACCCATTAGCCAGACTTCAAAATTTAATTATGAAGAGGGGAGAAAGCTTCCCAGTGAATATCCATTCACATGCTGAATAATAATTGTGTGTGCATCAGAGCCATTGCTCAGAGACATGGCTCTGTGCACGTCTGATTAAAAACTTATTAAGAATTAATTGCTTGAAGAATATAATTTCTAAGCCATAGTAGTTAAGGTGAAAAAAGCATTAAGAAACAGCTCACACATTATCTGCCAGTGCTGCTTGCCACTTACTGCTTTAAGTGCATATTCAACTTTGTACTGCAACAGTCTTGAGAAATAAGAAAGCTCCAACTCCCCCCTTCCCTCTTTTTTCCCTCTATTCTTGTTTGTTGGGAAGTATCATTGTTAAACAGATTTTTAAGCAGCAGTTTTGAAGGCATGAAGCTTATCTGCTGGATTGACAGCTCTGAAGATCTCTTTATCCACAGCCTAGGTGCAGCAAGACAGGCTTAGTGCAAACTTCTCTTTGCTTGGTGACTTGAAATGCCCGCCTCTGGGAGGGAGAGTCTCCCCCGCCTGCTCAGCCCTTGACCTCTGCTGAGACAAGAATCCCAGCCGGGCTCAGGCGTGGCAATGGTGGGAGTTGTGCTGTGGATGCCCGTCTGTGCCCTAAAGGTACTGAACCCTTAGACTCTTCCACTGACACCTCACCCCAGATTTAACAAAGTTGGGTGTCAGCCCCTTTTCTCTGGGTTCCCACCACATCTGTTCTCTTTACCCCTTCTGGGTCTGGCAGCTTGTTTTCTGGCTAGCCGGGGTCCAGGCTATACTCTGAGGATGACCTTCTGGGTCGGGCACCTGCCCTTGATGCAGTCCGGAGAAGAGTTGTTCTTGACTTCAGCAGGAGAAAGAGCGAGTCCCTGGACTTGCTGGTTCCCCGAACCCAGCTAGACTTTCTCTGGCTGCAAACACGGCAGGGATGGTCTCCTGAAGCAGGATGGCTCTCTAGCCGGCCAGCCGCTTCAGTGGAAACCCCCTCGGGGGCAGGTTCCTTCCTGATCTCTTTTCTCCTGGGGAGCTGCACTGCCAGCACCCCGCAGGACCTTGACAGCGACCGGTTTTGATTAGTCCTCACCTGGGCAAGAGAGGGGCATCGTGCCCCACTACCAGCCTCAGGCAGCACCATTGTATCCTAAAATGACCAAGCTGATTATTTTGGAAACTCCCCGACCATTTGAGGCTTTGCGTATCAAGTTCAGCACCAGTACCCCAGCCGGTGGGAGCTATCGCAGCCCAGGTGCTGGAAGCAGAGGGGCAGCCCGAGAAGCAGCCTTCGCCCGCGCCGCCGGGGCCGAGCCGCCGCCGGACTTCCCGCTCGCTCCTTCTTTCACCCGGCCGCTCAGAGCGGGCCCGGCGCGGCGCGGCGGGCTCGG
>NW_017728927.1:1880641-1887544 GCF_001723895.1 Crocodylus porosus | reverse complement strand
GGCGGCGGCTGGCTGGCTTCCCGCCGCCCCCCGAGGGCCCTGCTCTCACCGCGCTGCCCCCCGGCCGCTCGCGGGCCCATCCCTCTCCATCCCCTTCTGCCTGCGGGATGGAGGGGCCCTTCGTCTCCCCCTCTGGGACCGTTCCCCGAGGGGCTCTTCATCCCCTTCTCTCTCTGGGATGTTTCCCTCCCTAGGGGCCCTCCTTCCCCCTCTCTGGGACATTTCCCTGGGGGGCCCTTCATCCCCTTCTCTCTCCGGGATGTTTCCCCTTGAGGGACCCTCCATCTCCTTCTCTGGGACGTTTCCCAAGGGGCTCTTCATCCCCTTGTCTCTGGGACATTTCCCCCCCAAGAGGCCCTCCATCTCCTTCTCCGGGACCTTTCCCTGAGCAGCTCTCCATCCCCTTCTTTCTCTGGGATGTTTCTCCATCCCTCCTCTCTCCCACTCGATCTTTCACGCTGTCCCCTTGCCCTCTGCTTGCCTCGAAGCCCTCCCCGGCGTCTCCACCTCATGGCGTGGGTAGCACGAGACTGGATTTCAGACAAAGCCCCAGTGCCCTCCCAGTGCCCTGCTGGCCTCCGAGCCGTGCCACAGAGCTTTGCTCAGGACCAAGGACTCGATCCAGTCTGCGAGAGTCTGGAAGGGCTGGTTGTTTACTACAGTTCACCCCAGGGCTTGGGGACCCCCTATCCAGAGCCAGCAGTCCTCTTGGTGAGCTCCACTCCAGCACCCCCCAGCATGGGCAGGTGCTTTAGGTGGCTTTCCGAATGGACGGGGGTCCCTTTTATAGGAGAATGCCTAGAGAGGGGAGCTTATTTAAACCGGTGGCATAAATCAGTTCACTTTTTTTCTGAAAAAGCAAGCAGTATTTGCTACCAATCTGTCTGCCTGCCCAGCCCCAGCCCTGAGTTATGAATTGGAACAGTCTGCAGAAGAGGTAATAAATCCCCAAATCAGGATACACACCTATAAAATGGAAATGCCAGCTCCAGCTTAATTATAGTGTCGCTGGTCTCCCGACATGGCTGAAATACAGGCGGCCCTGCTTGGCAGCACTGAAATACACAGTTTACTCTGAGGAGTTAGGGAAGTGTGTGTAATTCTTGTGCAGCACAGCAACGAGGAGCGCTTGAAAAATCATCTGTGCCATCCCCTTGTGTTGTGTGCTCAGTTCATACCACGTTTGGTTCCCTGCACATGTGTAAGACAGTGACCTGCATGTGGTACCCTGTTTAATGAATAAAGTTCTTGGTTTTATGTTTGATAGGTAAGATGTGCACAGTATAGTAAGTTGTGGAAAAGTCGTGGCTGTGAGTAGGCCAGATGATCCTGTATTGGGACGTTTGTAGAAGAGGTGAGGTCAGCTGGTTACTTGAGTGCAGAGCATCTTTTCTTTTGGAGAAATTAACATTTTGATCCACCAAAGCATTTAGGACCCAGTCCAGTGTTCATCAAACTCAATAAAAAGAACTCCACCTGTTTCAGTGGACGTTAGATGAGACCTAAGAACATGGTTATGGTTAAGTGTGGGAATAGCTTCACTGAAGTCAATAGAATTACAAGCTTCAGTAAAATTAAGCCAAGTGCTATAAGGGACTGGGGCCAGGAAGCCTCCTGACGGGGGGTCGGGGGGCTCCGCATTGTGGAAGATCAAATTTTAACTCTGTAAATATTTGCTGCGTTTTGATTGATTGAACCAATGTGGCAGTTCACAATGAACTGTAATGCATGCCTAATGCAGGTTTGCAATATTATTGAATTAGTGGAAGAGTGGTAATAATAAGCCAGGGGTGCCAGGAGCTTTACAAAATTCCAGGGGGAAAGACAGCAAGGGTACAAGCCTCAGCGGTGAGCTTGCATGGTTCTTACATAAAGTTATTGGATAATTGGTAGGGCTGTGTGAAGCTTCAGTCCCTGATCTGATTCAGCAGAGATTTGGCCTCATTCGGTGGCCCAATCTCCAAATCCAAACTGAATCAAAGGACACTTTAATTTCTGTGAATCGAATTGGAACGCTTCAAATTGATTCAGAGAGATTCAGGGAGATTTGGAGATTCAGCCATAGACACAGCTTTTAATGCTTTTTCTACATACCTTAAGGTACCAGGCGGCTCGTGATTGGTGTGATGCTGGGGCGCATGGAGCATCCCACAGAAGTCTGGGGGGGGTCCTCAGCGTGCTCAGCAGCAGACCTGGAAGTGGACCAGAAACACTTCTGGTCCACTTCCAGGTCCACCGGGGAGCACGCTGGGGGATCCCCCCACACCCCTCTGGCTCGGCAACTGGTGCCTCCGGGATCCCCCTGTGGCCGATTGCCAAGGCGGGGAGGTGGGGCACGGCAGGACCTCCCTGCGCGCTCCTCAGCAGACCCGGAAGTGGGCCAGAAGTACTTCCAGCCCGCTTCCGGGTTTGCCGCCGAGCACGTGGAGGGCCTCCCCGCACTCCTGTGGGACACTTCATCCACCCCATCATCGCACCAATCACAAGCCACGCCTGGTACCTCAAGATATGTAGAAAAAACATGTAAAGCTTGAGTCTATGTCCAAATCGCTGATTCTCCGAATTAGCATTAAATCTTCAGATTGAGATTCAGCCAAATCAAATCGGGGCAGTGATCCGAATCAACGGATTGAATCACTGTCCCTGATTCGGGCTGAATCCGAATCAAATAGGGCCCGTGTCACACACCCCTAATAACTGGTGATTCCCTCAATGTTTTCAAGAAGTGTTTTAACTTCAGTTTGATGGCATAAGGGATAATTAGCTAATTTCTGCTCTGTCAGTGACTTAAATATGTAAGATGCTTTGTGTGGAGGGCAGTTGCGTGATTTTAGTGGTATTACTGGTAAAGATACTCGCACATAAATCTTTAATGCTGTCAGACCTATTTGACTACATAAAAAGTACCATCAAGTTTCACGCGTTCAAAAACGGGGGAGAAGAGCCATTTTCCCTTTACTCTTTCAGTTAACATTGTTGTGGGTGTAACTTGGAACAGAAGTAGGTTAACATTTTTTGTGTGATTTTTTTAAAGTTGGTTGTGTCCCTTTTAATGAGGGATCTTGGGAATGGGCTTACTCCCATTAACTGCAGAATTACTCGAAAAAGAGAGCCGAGTGTCTACGGTTATAAAATATAAAGCCTCGTGAATATAGCCCTGCCTGTTTTTATCCAGATTTGCATTTAAAAATCCTTGTAAAATAAATGTAACTTTTTCTTTCACTACCACAATAGGGTGAATAGGGGAGAGCAGTTTCTTATTAGCTGCAGAAAAGGAAGAGGTGGTTCCCGGAATCTTCTCTTATAGGAATAATATATCAGAAGAGACTGAAAAGCATGACTCACCATTTCAAGTGTAAACTAGGTTTATCAGCAAAGAACTGTACAAAAGGAGAGGATGACAATGGCATAATGTCTGGGCAGTGCTGCGAGAAGCTTGACACATTACAGTTCCTCCCTCTCTGAGTCTGCTTACAACCTTTCTTAACTCACAACACCACAAGATCCCATCAAATCTAGGAGCCAGGGAAATTAATTCATTCTTCCATTCCCCATTGTGGTTTTGTCCCTGTTCTGTCTAACCCAGTTTTAAATGTCCCAAGCAATAGAGCTTCCCTTGAGAGTCCCTTTTGATAGTAACATTTGTTTCTTCAGAGCTAATGCTGGCCCTAGTGCACGATATAGATTGTTAACTGTGGGTAGGGAGACAGAGGGAGGACTCCTCACCCATCCTCTTACCTGGCTGCTCCCTGGGGTGCTACTGCAGCCACACAGCCAGAGCAGTGCCGGTATGTGAAGTGTCTGTGTTTCAACCCGTATGTGAGGAATAATCCAAATTCTCACAGCCACAGTTCAGCGGTCCTTTCCTCCAGCCTGCTCTAGCTCACCCACCAACATACTCCACTTATTATGGTAGAGGGAGGCTCGCAAGGTTTTCATTGTTCCTATGCTCGGATTTCTGGAGTCTCAGAATCCAAATTCCTGGAGTCCAATGCTCACCAGGACACAACGCCAAACCAAGTTGGTAGCTGTCAGGTCCATCAGCAGCCTGAATTGGTGCTTTGAATTGTTCCCAGTGCCTGTGGACAGACCTAGTAATGTACTGTTTTAAAAGGGGAAAGAGACTTACAACTTGGGAGCAAACTTCAGCTAAACCAGTGTAACTGAATAGATTTTAAGTTAGAGTGGGTTAGTTCTGGTTATAGGAGGGGGCAGTTGCATCTGTTTAGCAGGACTCTATATAAAGCATTATAATCTAAAACTGAAATAATGGCTTTGTCTTTCCACACCCTGCAACTCACTGTTTTGGCTCCTGGCGTGCATTGTTCATTGCTACATTTTACCACATTTTATAGTGTGCAAAGAGCTCCTGGTGAGCGAGATCCTCAGCAGGTGGGATCGACAGTAGCTTCATCCAGGTCGTGTACATGGAATTGCTCTGGAATGAGTCAGAATGAGAAGTTCTCCACGTGTGTACGAGTTTGGGGAGATCAATCCCCCCTCTGCCCCCCCCCCCGACTGCTTTTTTGGTCTAAGCTTTGTTACGTCAGCTTGACATTGCTCTATTTTTCTTGCTCCTGCAGATATCCTGTAACAGAATCTGGAAGTGAACAAATTGGCGACACTCAAAACCAGCCGTGGCGTCTGTTTGTGCTGCAGGATGCTTGTGTTAAAAAAACAAACCAAAAAACTCCCTTGCAATTTCCAAAGGAACAACATTTGAGCAGGCCAGGGAACCTCCACTCAGAGGAGCCTGCCCTGTGATGGCTCCCTTCAGTTTAGGCATAAAAAAGTTGCTGAGTCTAGAATCCTACAGTTATTGCTAATAATCAGGCACACGCTCAGACACTGAATGACATTGATTCTGCTTTCCCAAAGAACGGCTTGTTCTTCATACGACACATTAGATAAGAGATGGATGAACTTAGCTTTTAACATTGTGAAGCCACTTGAACTTTGCGAGGTTCCCATTTTTCAAAGGAATGGAGCCTTACCCTTAAACTGACAAGCCCCGATCCCGAGGGAAGAGAGCGTGAATGACAATTTCATCACACACGCACTCCTCCCGTCAGTCAGGATGTGCAGCGAGGGCAGCGATGGCACCAAGAGGAAAGGGCAACTGACTCTTTTTGGAACTAACAAAATGCTGGGCAGCGTGGGTGAGGCTGTGGCATGAGCAATGAGCCTCAGAGGACACCAATCCTCTGAGTAGATGTAGGAGACTGGGAGAGAGGATTGAGAGGAAGCACAGGAGGAATCTGAAAGAAAGAGAGATTTGGAGGCAAAGCAAAAAGAGGCCAGCAACTGTGAGAGGCAAAAGGGCCTGGAGGTAAGAGAACAGGATTACAGCTGCCTCACAAAGTAAAGGAGCAGCTGGGGGGATCCATCTCGGAAGCGCTGTACAGGAGATGCTGCTGTGAGTCTGAGCTTTCATAGATTATATTTTGTTTCCTTCGCTCTCAGATGGCTGGGTGGTAGTCCTTGGCTGCAGTGAAGTCTGTGCACCCTCCTTCAGCAATATCATGTCTTAACCATTGGTGCAATCGAGTGCTGTTCTACAACACCCATGTTAAAAAGTCATCAGGCAGACCTCTGTTGGTCCTTAAAGGCCGAAATAGTACCTCCCCTGTCATCTTAGGAAATTCATCAACAAGAAAGAATGGTTTTACTGGTTCTGAATAAGTTCCATTTCAAAGGGAAAGAAGCAGGTTTGGGCCTTTTGTAACGTGTGAATTTGACCCTGTGTTACTGGTTAGCACTGAGGAAAGTGAGGGAAGGCCACTACTGTAGACTCTGTATTTATCATAGCTCTTCTGGTTTATATAGCCCTTGCTGGCTATCAGCCCGGGAGTGGGCCAGTTAGCCAGGTTTCCCCCACCTTTGACCTCCTATCTTTTTAGGTATGTGCTGCAAAAGGGAGGAAGGAAAGCTCTATTTTGTGTGTGTGAGCCATTAGGTGACAGTCTGGACTTTCTGAGTGTGATTTTCAGGCACGTTTAAATTGTACAGCAAACAATTTGTCAAGGTAAACAAATCACCCTGCCAGCTGGCATTGGTGGTTGTAGTGTAATATTCTCCTAACAAATCAGAGTATGCAGTGGAAGGGCATTAAGTGGTTCAAGAAACGCTTGGTATCTTGCTGGTGATCTGACTCCAGCTGACTTCCTACCCCTTGGGCAGCAGGCTGGACCCAATGATCTCATGAGGTGCCTTCCAGCCCTAATGTCTATGAAAGGAAATTAGCCCCCTACACATTTCCCAATAGAGGTGAAAGATTTCCTATGGAGCACAAGGGGTGCATCTACACATGCATTAAAATGCTTTTCCTAATGTGCATTAAATTTAGTCCCTCCAATATGAGGTATTAAATAAATGTGCATTAGGCTGCATTAATGCATAGTAGCACAAGCACATGCTTTTTAGGTGACACTTAATGTGCTGTAGCCTATTCTACTGCACATTAGCGTATTAGCACAGTTTTCTACCCTGCTTTAATGAGCAGCAGAATAGGTTACTGCACATTAAAACACACATGTAGACATGTCCAAGGAGAAGAGAAACAACTGCACTGGGCTGTATTAACAGGAATATAGTATATAAGATACAGGAGGTGGTAGTATCACTTCACCCAGGAATTGGTTTAAACTGCAGCATAGCAGATTTAGACTAAATCTCAGAACAAACTGTCCTTGCCAAAGCATGGTGAGACAATGGAGAAGTTGAGGAATCCCCTTCATTGCAGGCTTTGAAGAAGAGGCAGGTTAGGCTTTTGTCTGGGAAAGTATAGTACATCCTCTGTATTTATGCAGGGACTTGGATTAGATGAGCCTTGAGGTCCCTTCCAGCCCTATGATTCTCTATTTACAACATAATGCATTGCAGGGCTCAGATCCAGCAGACCCT
>NW_017728927.1:1870618-1880541 GCF_001723895.1 Crocodylus porosus | reverse complement strand
TTAATTGAATAGTAAAATACATAAGTTGCTGTTTTGTTTGATTTTTTTAAATTCTTCACAGGAATGTTTGAGCCCAAGCATGTCAGCAGGTGCGCAACCACCAAAAATTGCAGTTGACTAGACAGGTCTATAAATAAAAGTGGAAACTGAAAAGTCGTATTTCCTGGTCTAAGAGAAGTAAAGTTCAGCCCCTGAATTTCCAGACAAAGGATGAAAAATATATCTATTTTTTTAATAAACTTTGTTTATTATAAACATCAGTGCATTTCTTTTTTAAGATATATTTAATTGTAGTATGTGACAGTGTCCCTTTTAAAGTTTGTAATAGAGTTCCTCCAATATTACTTATGAACCAATATGTTATTTAAAAAAAAAATCTTCCTTTTGAATGAATCGGTTTAACAAGATAACATTCTGCAGAGAAGTCAACAGAAGGTGACAGAATAAGTTAAAACATTTAAGCTCTTGTCTCACTTTAATATTAAAGAAACTAAAAATTAAAGGATGGCATATAATTACACAACAAAATATACGTGCTCCTTTATTCCAGACAACTATTACAATCCTCATTTCAGCATCAACTGAAGAAGTTCATACTTTGTTCTTTAGTGCTAAGTTTCTTATGCAGGCCAAAAGTGCTTGGACAGTTTTATTTAAAGTTACCTTTACATACCAAAAATAAAACGATAACTCTTAATTTCTTTTTGCATTTCGGTCTCGTCTTCAATCTAGGAAAATATATAATCCTGCCATTTATCTCATTGTTAATTCCCTGGCATGACTGGGAAGTGATCTGTAAAGCAGTGAGTGAAATCAATGTGCCCCTTCATGAGAGCTTGGAATGGTTTCTATATGAAGTAGTCATCAGTGACTGGTAATGATACAGCTACAGAGCGTGTCTTGTCAGAAGCTGTGACTTTGCCGTCTGGGTGTTTGTCACTGACAGGCACAGATACAATCTTAACAGCTGCAGAAGCTTGTGTGCTGAAGGCAGTTTTCCCTCCAACTTGTGTATCACTTATTTATGGGGGCACAGGAGAACTGAAAAGATACACTGCAATACTGGCTTAATTTTCAGGACGCCGGACTGGCTTCTCAAAGGAGCTCAAGGAGACCGCTCCACCGATTTCAGTGGAACCCTGCTGACCTCGGGTTTGATATTTGGTTGACTGACATCAGTGGTGAAGGCTCCCTGGTTTCTCAGGCACAGAACCATATCCTTATACAGCTGAGAAGCCAGTTTGAAAGAATAGCATCACTTTTCCATCTGATACGAGATTTTACTCTGTATGTTAATTAACCAGATTGAAAGCCCCAATGTTCTCATTCTCTTTTGTCTTTTGTCACAGTGAAATGGTGCCACCATTATGAAAGCATCATCCAAAGCAAAAGGTAAATCTGTTGTCCACCCCCATATACTTCTTGAGAAATCTGCTTAAGAATGTGTGCTTTGCCATAGTAGATACAGGCTTTTTCTTCCTATCATTCTTTTTATTTTTGTAAGACTTTCTTTTGCAAGAAAACTTTAGTCTTAGTAAAGAAGCATGTTCACAATATGGAGGCACCCTTTTTGGTACACGTTGAAAGAAGTAAAATGGCACTTGCTTGCATGGCAGTGACCTTAAATAAGGTTTGTGATTCTGGTCTTTGCACCAGTCTTTCATTAGAGCGGCCCCACTGCCTTTTCTGGAGTGACTCCGGGTTTCCCCTGGAGTCAGAAAGCAGAATCAGTCTCAACTTAGCCCAAGCTTCCCTGTATCGCAAAGGACAGCCAACCAAGAGCAAGGGGAGTCAGAGGCAATCAGAAATCAAATAATGCAGCTACTGCACCTCCATTTAGTTGTTTTCGGGGAATACCCAGTGTATGTCCAACTGCCACCATAGGCACAATGAGCAGTTGCCTAGGGGAAAAGCAGCCAGACCACTAATGTGTCTGAACTGCGAAACTCAAAGAGTTTGTGATTAAATTCATGTCACTTTGCAGGCAGCTGTGGTGCTCTGATATGCTTATGTTTATTCCAGAGCTTGCCACCGTCTGTCTTCAGCAGGAGAAAAGATGGAGTAAGTTGGAAAATAAGACAGGGAAGGAAAAGTAAAATGTAGATTAGTCAGCATCACCAGGAGAAGGGTATCGCTGAGAAACTGCCCTTGTCCAAGAGACCGTGAACAGCTGTCCTTTTGTGGAATAGTAGAGCTGCATTCAGCATGTTTTAAGCCTGGTGACCAGCCTTGTTACCTTCAGTAGGATTGCCTGGGTGAGGAAGAGGAGCAGAATTTGACTCTGAAGATGCTGCCGAGAATTTTGTTGCAGGCTTCTCAGATGTTTTTAACCAGCTGCATACGGAGCAGTTTGCAAAATCCTTGCAGTTTTGAACAAAAAAAGATTTGCATTTCTGTGGAGCCCAACAATTGTTCCTCCTCTATTCAGATATTGCCCCATAGGCAGAATTTGGTTCCCTACTGATGACACAATAGTAAATAATGCTATATACACAAAGGGCAGAATTTGGCCCTTAATTTCTGCTTCAGAGAGTCTTGTGTTTTGTTGGCTTATGTAAATCCATACAGACACTGGATGATGGCAAAATTGGCTAGCCTTGGTAATACAGCATTGTGCGCAGCCTGACAAGGACATATGGCTGTGATTTTCCTACCTTAAACTTGAAAGAAAAGTCAGGATTTAATTTTATATCAGCACCCGGAGGCTCTTTATTTTTGCCTTCTCTCTTTATTGCTCCCACAACACAACAGAAAAAACATACACTACACTGTAGGCTCCAATAATGCAGTCAATGGAAATCACAAATGCAAGGTCATGCCATGTTTGCTATTGTCCCCTGAAGCCCAATTTCAGCACTGCTGTAAAAGCAGGGGACTTGCCCCTGACACTATTGTGCTGCTGCTCTTCCATGCCCTACAAATAATAGGATGGCTTAACAGTCAAGTTACTGATCCTGATTTTTAGCCTGAAGGCTTTGTATTTTTTCATCTGTGATCACAAGACTACTTATCCAGACACAGAGCTTTTCTCCCAAATCCTTGAAACCAGGTCTTTCCACAGTGCCACTGCATACGAGTGTCTTGCTTTCTGGGTATCCAAGCTGGACCTCTTGGACCTGATTTTCATAGTGCTGAGATCCCACAGATTTAACTGACATCAGTGGGACCTACCAGTGACCAGTCTCTCTCATATCAGGCCCAAAGTTAATAGGGAGCCTTGTGGAAGTTGACATGCATAAGGCTTATTAGTCCAATGGCAGAACTAAATTCCAAAGCCAGCAGTATCCAGCTATCCTTCCTTTTTTAACATAAGCATTGTGGCAGGGCTGTAATAGCCAATTACAAATGGAATTAGGGTTGGGAGCCTAAAACAGCCAGGGTCTAAAATTGCCTTTGGTTCGAAACTCATTTTTCTAACAAGTACTGCTGCTGCAAAGAATAAGTCAGATGTGCCTCTTCAAAAGGGATGGAGGAGATATTTCCCCTGGCTGCTTTCTGGAACTTGCCAGCATCTCCTGAATTTTGTTTCAGATTGAATTTCAGTATATTTTAACTTATCCAAGTCATTACCTTATCCAGATAGTGGGAAAGCAAAGATGCTAAGTACTTGAGACCTGATGGAAATAAGCTGTAGTGATGAGTACCTCCCATCTATTCTACAAGAGTTCTCCTTATCTCCACCATCTGCTTTCATAAATTATATATATATAAAGGGCTTAGTCCATCCATTGGTCTGTCCGTAACACTCTTGGAGCACTCTGATTGGTTGTCTTGGCATCCAGTCACAATGCTTACTGAAACAACCAATCAGAATGTTCCACACAGACAGAGTGCTGCACCCAGAGTGCTCTGCGGCGCGCCGCCATGACAACGGGGTGGAGAAGATGGAGTGTGGGGGGTAAGGCCAATACTGCTGGCCTCCCCGCGCTCCCCCCCGGCCCTGCTCCTCGGAGACGGGGGTAGTGCGGGGTGTTGGCGGCGTGGGACAGAGGGAATGGCAGGGAATGGCAGGTGATGGATAGTGGAGTGCCACCATGATGGCAGAGATGGAGGGGATGGCGCTGGCCTTGCTACAACCCCCCCCCCGCTCTATCCACCCCATCATGGCAGTGCCTTGCTGCCCCACTCCATCCCCACCATTCCCTCTGGCCCTGGAGGCGGCATCGGGTGCTGATGGAGGAGATGGCGGGGTAAGCTTCTCCTGCTCCTGCCCTGTTCCTGGGAGGCAGTGGCGGTGGCATGGGGTGATGGATGGCAGCGCTCCATCCCTGCCCGCCTCCCCCTCTCCCCCAGCCATTCTTGATGGACAATTCAATCGTATTGAATAAGAAATGAGGCATTATAGAAACCTGAAGAGTGTGTTGAGATACATCCAAAGTTTGAAGTTATGGTGAAGCAAGTTGTTGGGTACTGGATAAGGGACATGGGGAAGAGGGATGACTATTCAGTATCAACCTCTGTTCTCTGAGGAGAAGGGGTCTCTTAGCTTACTGAATTTTCCAGTGCATGAATAGGCTGGCATGGTTCTGAACTCAGTTTCTCATGTATCCTATCATTTTTAGGATTCTCCTCTCTTTATGACAATAGTTTATTATTTAATGATGGAGTCAAGTACCTGCTTTTTTTTGGGTTGGAGGAAGCCAGTAGCTGATGGATTTTCAAGCCACTTGCTGTTGTAATTTTATGCCTATCTCTTGTTCTCTCTCTGCAGTTAGGCATTTTCCATTTTCAAGATTTACTCTACCTTGAACATTTATGTGCAGTCAGATCATTGCAAATCCTATTCACTCTCAAAGTGTGACTTTCTAGTAAATTGTAATTAAGGACATAGGTAGAAAAGACAGAGACTAGAGGAAAGTTATTTTCAACAGCAACTTGAAATGTAATTTCTAGTACATTTTTTGGGAAAAATAACAGAAAGTTGGTAGAATGTATCTTTTGGCTGATCATACCAAGGTGTTGTGCATCTGACTAATGAAAGTAACAAACATGCCATATATGAGTCAGATAACCTACTCTCCTACAAAAGCAATCTATGAATTAGTACCAGTTTCCCAGTATTGCATGATCTTTGCTTTTTGAAAACACTCTTGTTGATTCTAGCTGGTCTGTGAAAAGGTTTGTGTAGGTCACCACCACATCTAACACCAGCATGGTATCCAGTTTCTGTAAATATTGATTTCTGTTTAAAGGGGTTGACTCTAACTTGTTTTTAATTAGCAATGGCAGATGTTCAGCTGGAAGAACTTCTTAGGAATCATTATTCTGATAATGTCCTATTAGCTTTTAAACCTTCCTCTTAGTGTAAATCTGTAATTAGTGTGCTCTATCATCTGCATTCTGCTGCAAGGTTTAGCCATAAGTCAACCAACCAGGGGTGCCAAAGGGTATGGGGCTTCTAAAATGTGTCTCCTGGCTCTGCTGTCCCTGTAGCAGCATCATCAGTATAGACCTAGCACATCTTTTTGACCCATCACTTGTGAGTCTTTAGAAGACATGCTTCAGGAATGAGAGTGTTGTGTAGCTTGAAGGGGCCATATTGATAACAGGTGATGGCTACAAAATTGTACTTAGAGGTTTCCTTTTGGGAATTGGCGTATAGATATAGTAGATAAGCATTAGAATAATGGTCCAGGGCAACAACAAGGGTTAATTGATATCTAAAAAGCCTGTTTGTGATGAGAGTTTCCTCCAAGACCTGCTGCGTCTAACAGGCAAGCACCAAACAGACACGCAGATTGAGAAATTAGAGCCATGTACTACATTGTTCTGTAACATGAGTTAAGGTGGCACCAGGTCACAGTGCCCAACTTCAGGACCCTTGGGATTCTGTTTTTGGGGGAAGAGACCAAATTAGGAGGAGACCAGTAAAGTCCAAATTAGGATATGTGCATGTGATGGGTTTGTGAAATAAAGGATTATGCTGACAGGACAGAACGCGGGCAGTATGACGACCACTGAGAGACCAATCAGCAACGGCCAAAAATGAAGAGACATCAGGAGGGGAAAATAATTCAAAAAAAGGGAATTCAGAGCAGAAAAGGTTCCCCCGAGATGGGAACCTAAGGCCACCATGGACAGAAAGCACACTACCAGCCCATCTCATCCACCTCATGGAGGTGGGCGGGGGTGCTGTACCTCCAACCTCCAGACTGCTGACATCTGACATTCAGGAAAGAACCTCACAGTGAAGCTCAGATACTGGCCAGATATACCTTCCCTCTGATGACAGCTCTAGGAGTGGTAGATACAGAATTGTTTGCATTTTTATTATCTGCTATCACTGTGTATCAATAAAATTTGCCTATTATTGAATGGAAAGGTCATAGTTGGTCTAAGTGTTTTGGATCTGCCTGGAATAAGGTATCTGAGTCATAAATCCAGTGCTAACAGCATGGAGGGACTAGAAAAGTTAAGTAATGTCTATAGGTAGCATGGTCCTCTGGGTCACAGAGAAGTTTCCAATTCCAAAATTCAGTGGCATGGGACATAGTCCCCCTGTGACAGTAACTCCTTATGGACAGGTTAAATGACTGTCTTGGAGAGTCAGAAGCAACTTGGCTTCCCCAAAGATTTTTTTAGGGAATGGGAGAAAGCTTCCCTGTGACCCTGTGAGAACAGATCACATAACTGTCCCCTGGGTTTGGATGTGGTTCTGTGAGGCTAGAAACAGACATTGCCGAATGAAGTGCATCAGTTGTGCTGGGATGTGTCACCCACTGTCCACCCACTAATGCTGTAGGACAATGGGTAACATGATATTCTGGAGTTTGAGGGGTCTGGTCCTGCATGCCCTGGGAATTTCTGTGCAGGACTGGGCCCCTCAAGCCTGGGAGCATGACCCAGCTTTCCTGCGTTACATGCATGAGTCCCCCAGGAATCTCTATGATGCATCTCCATAAGCAGGGAAAGTTGGGGTTTTCCTGCTTACTGAGATGGTAAGTAGGAAAACCCTGACTTCCCCTGTTTACAGAGCCCCAACCTGGACTTTCCTAGGGACTTGTCTCCATAAGTGGGGAAAACTGGGGAAGTGCTCCCAGGGCTTGAGGAGCCTGAATCTGCATGGGAATTCCCAGGTTATACAGGATCAAGTCCTTCAAGCCCCCAGGGCACCTACCTAGGCTGGCTGGAGAGTGCAGGCAGCTTAGAGCTGCTATTCCACCTGTGCCATAAACAGACGTCTGCTGCTAAGTAGGAGCACAAATTGATAACAACTTTGTTGCGCCCACAAATTTGGGGCATTTATGGTACAGCAAGGGGTATGGCTATCTGTTTGTTTGGCTTTTGGGCTGCCTCAGAGTCTTCAGAATTTGCTATGTGTGGATCCCTGGTTTTTTTTCCAGAGAGGTAGCCCTTCCGCAAAAGAGATGGAAGATCTGATCAACCTGGAGCTTACCCACATGTGGTGCATATGTCTGGAGTGATTATTCTACTGACCAGTCTGATGGGGTCTTGTATCCAGTCATTTTCTTGAAGTCATTTTGTTGAAGTCTCCTGACAATATATATTTGTTATGGGTGCCCAACAGTGGGTCTGACTCAATACCCCAGGGCTCCAGTTTCATACTAGAATGACTCTGTTGATTCCCACTGAGTCACAAACTAGGTTAACACCCCGTTAAACTAGCCCAGTGGTAAATACTTTTTTATTTCAATTGTTTTTCAGTGCCACCCTCTAAGCTTGTCTTTTTAATAGATAGTTTTACATGTGGCCTTCTGGGGGGGAGATTCTGTTTTGCTAATGCTATTTTTTTGCACCAGATTGTTCAGTCTAGAAGTCCCACAAAAGAGGTTAGTGTCATCATTCATGTCTGGGGAAACAGAGGCACATGGACCCTGTAACCTGCTCACAGTCATTTATGTGATGTATAAGCCTTGTGATGGCCCTCTCCAAGAGGGGTGGGAATTTTATCAGTCAGAACAGAGCTTGAGTGATGTGACTCCCACCCTTTCTATAATGGAAGACACTTTCTCTTTCATCATTTTTTTAGATAGGCTGAGCAGCCCAATTCCTGCCCCCCCCGCCTTTTTTTTAAACAGAAAATGCTTATTCCTGTCATGAAATGGAAGGGCATTTGTGATTGAGTCCATACATCTAGCTTTCCACTAGAGAATCCTATGTCATTAAACTTCTTCGGCTTCATCATGTTAACATCTAAGTACATTGTAAAAGCTCTCTCTAACTCCCTGGCCTTTAAAGAGTCAGACCTCAAGTGGCATAAACCTAATTGCTTGCTTAAAAACTTATTTCTTGTCTCATAGTTTTTGGGCCTCCACATCTCCTTATTTGCAAGTATTTCCTTCCTCACTCTCAGCCCATCATGGTTATGTTTTTTTATATTGGCATGGAGGACAATGTTCATTGAGTGGCTTGACCTTGATGAGTTAGATAATGCCCCTAAAAGCAGGCTGAAGTGTTTTGGGCACTCCAGTTACGTCTGGTATGTTGAGAGAAGAGGCAAAAGAATTTATGGGCCTGCTGCTCCTCTCATCCACACTGGGATGGATTAGGAGTAACTCTGATAAGGTCAGGTTTTTAGCTGCTGAGCATTACACAGCTGATGATGTAGACGTACATGCAGGCACCAGGTTTTACCCTAGTGCAGTACACGATGTCTGTGATTTGCCTTGGTTTTATAAGATGTTGTGATGTTGATGGTGGTGCCCTACAGATGCCCATAATAATCTCTGTGCTGATATTTAACAAGCACAATGTTATTAAGTTAAATTCTAAGCCTGTGTGACAGCATGCAGTGCTGTTGTGACTGCACTGTGACCTGCTGTGGCCCTTCATTATTTTAAGAGAATGAACGATTAAGATCTTTCTTAGTTACGTTGCATTTCTCAGTGTTTAACTTGAGTCTTTAATTCAAGCTGTGCTTGAAGCATATCCTGTCTGATATGACTAAGCTGTTGACTCACATCTTTTATGGCCATAATAAAACAAGATCTAATGAACAGTGGCTGGATATCAAGTGCTACAAGCATTTGCAAAATCCAGATTTTTCCTTCCCAAGGTTGGATTCTTGCATATAGTGTTAATCCACTTTAAAATAGCCAGTGAGTGCTTAGGTAATATTTTCTGTATTTTTCCCCCTGTGCTGGAGATTTTCTGTTTGGCCTTATAACGGTACCGAACTCTCTCAGTTAGACATTTTCCAATAGCATCCTTTGAAATCTGTCTCAATAAACATTAACTGATAATCGCACTGAAAAATTTAATGGAGATAATTAGACTTGCATTGAGCACCAGGGATCTTGGAACTTTATGGATTAACAACTCACCCTACTTTTGCCATCAATTCATTATAATTTGATTACCTCTCTTCCCTATAACCATCATCACTGGAGAATCTCTTTTACAGATTCCATATTGAGACTGAGCCCAATAGCACAATTCAGGTGGCATAAAAGAGCTCACTTGTGACTGCCACTTACAGAATCATCAAATCATAGAAAATTAGAGTTGAAAGGGACCTCGGAAGGTCATCTAGTTCAACCCTCTGCTTAAAGCAGGACCATTCCCAACTAGATCATCCAAGCCAAGGCTTTGTCTAGCCAGGTCTTAAAACCCTCCAAGGATGGAGATTCCACCACCTCTCTGGGTAACCTGGTCCAGTGCTTCACTGCCCTCCTAGTTAGAAAGCTTTTCATAATATCTAATATAAATTGCCCTTGCTGCAACTTGAGACTATTGCTCCTTGTTCTGTCATCTGCCACCACAGGGAACAGTCTAGCTCCATTCAGGTAGTTGAAGGCTGGTATGAAACCCCTCCTCAGTCTTCATAGTTTCATAGTTGTAGGGTCGGAAGGGACCTGAGCAGATCATCTAGTCCGACCCCCTGCCATGGCAGGAAAGAGTACTGGGGACTTGTTGGTGTTGAATCCCATCCTGTTCTCATCTGCCCACCCCTGTAACCTGTC
>NW_017728927.1:1857020-1870163 GCF_001723895.1 Crocodylus porosus | reverse complement strand
CCAAGGTCCCTTCCAGCCCTGATGTCTATGAAATCTATGAAATCACTACACTTTGAGCCTGATGATCTGGCCAGTTTCCCATGTACCGTACAGTCTATTCACCCAATGCTTACTTCCTTAGCTCACTGGCAAGAATTTTGTACACCATATCAAAATACTTGCTAACTTCAGGGTATATCATGTCCACCGCAATCCCTACATCCACAGAGCCAGTCATTTCGTCATAGAAGGCAATCAGGTTGGTCAGGCATAACTTGCCTTTGGTGAATTCATATTGACTGTTCCTAATTATTTTCTTCTTCTCCAAGTGCTTAGAAATGGATTACTTGAGGATCTGCTTCATAATTTTTCCAGGGACTGAGGTAAGGTTGAACAGTTTATAGTTCTCTGGGTCCTTTCCCAATCATCTGGGACCTCTCCTGATCTCCACGAGTTGTCAGAGATAATGGCTAGCAACTCTTCAGTCACACCAGCCAGCTCCCTCAACACCCTCGGGTGTATTGCACCTTGCCCCATGGATTTGTACATATCCATCTTTTCTAGATAATCCCTAATCTGTTCTTCTACTACTGTTGGCTGCTTACCAAACTGTGCTGCAAGGTGCAGCAGTCTGGGAGCTGACCTTGCCTATGAAGACAGGTTAAAATAGGCATTGACTACTTCAGCCTTTTCCACATCACCTGTCACTACGTTGCCTCCCCCATTCACTAAGGGACCCACACTTTCCCTGATCTTTCTTGTCTTGCTGCCAAACTTGTAGAAACCCTTCTTGTCACCCTTTACATTCCTTGTAGCTGCAACTCCAGTTGTGCTTTGGCCTTCCTGACTTCATCCCTGTGTGCTTAAGCAGGAAGATCAAAGTACAGTTGGAGTTGCAGCTACCAAGAGACATGAAGGGTAACAAGAAAGGATTCTGCAAGTATGGCAGAAATGAGTGGGTCATTTACTGAATAGGGGGGGCTACTGACTTGCTAGAAGAGAATTCCTCAAGTGTAGGTGAATCTGACTTGGACTGTGGACCCTGCACCTCCATTCACCTCTTTTCCTGGCACAGAAGAACAGGAGGTGTAGGCATGGGGTCCAATAGACATCCTACAATGGTGGAGCAACCAGTTAGCATAGAAAATCAGAGACCTGGAATTGACTCCTTGGTGCTTTCAGCATCTTCTGCACTGACAAAAGATTCATTATAATTATACTTGTTCAGAGATGGAGTCCTTAGACAGATAAGAATAATTGAAATCATTGAAATCCTGAGGGATTTCTTCTGGCAAACG
Organism: Crocodylus porosus; assembly: GCF_001723895.1. Lineage (NCBI taxonomy): Eukaryota > Metazoa > Chordata > Crocodylia > Crocodylidae > Crocodylus > Crocodylus porosus. The sequence continues at coordinate 1,868,886 of NW_017728927.1, read as the reverse complement.
TAGTACAGATCCAAGCCCTCAGTTTTTTGTGAACTAATTGAGACGACACATACAGTACTTAGTTCCATTAAGTAACAGGTCTAAGTAGACGTTTGGTTGAAGACATGCTGCTTTCTTTGTTCAGGAGGTTGAGTGGACTTTGGTAAAGGAACTTTGCAGAGACACGCAGCCTACGGGAGTGTCAGATGCCTACAAGTGGCCAGTGGTTGACTAATGTACTATCTGCTTTTCGTGAGTACTGGCTGTTGATGTGGAAGTTAGCTAGATATTAGATTTTAATCCCAAGAGACTGTCAATTGCAGTTTTGCCAACTGTTGTGATTTTTTTTTTGCGAGGCTTACAATATTTAGTGTTTTTCTTCTTCAGAAGTCAGGAAATGTCATGTCCTTGCATTTAAAATAAAAAATAAGTTTCTAGCCCTCATAATTACACAGTTTAATTTGAGAACAGGAGCCGAGTGCACTGTAAGGGTCAGAAGCCACAGGATACAAGGAAAGAAGCCAGGGCTCACTGTTTTTAATACCTCTTGGTTCTCAAGCTAATCTACTGACATTTTAGGTACAACTGCGTGATATTTTTTCAGTGAATTCTAAGTTTGCCAGAAATGTAGCTTCAGGGGGACTGAAATTCTGTTCAGCTGTTGGGCAGGTATAGGTCAGCAAATTATTTTAGCCAAAAATTGGAGGGAAAACATTTTGAAAAGGTGAAAAAAGTTAAGAAATGTTGTAAATCAGTGCTTTCATTTCAAAATGGTCCACTTGAAAAAAATAAAAAGGCTTATTTTTCCCAAATTATTAAATACCTTTTAAAAGGTCAGATGAAACATTCTGGTTTGGCTCAAAGTGGGGTTTATTTTTAGTGGCACTGGCTACTGATTTAAAAAATCTGTTGTTCACATAACTCTAATGTTGGTTTGAGCCAGCCTGAAAGATGAATATAGCAATTAGCAATAATGACTGAAGGTATAACATTAAAACAATAAGTTTTGGATGCTTAATAAGTGATTATTTGTACATTAAAACTGCCCCCTACCTTGTGTCTGCCTTGTCTATTTTGACTGAAAGCTCTCTGAGTCAGGGACTGTTTGCTAGCCTTTGTTTGTACATCACCTGGCACTGTACTCTTCTGTCAGGGGGACACTTGGGTGCCCCGTGCCTTGAAGGAAATAAAGAAAGCTGCCAATCACCAGGGCAGCTCAGGTGCTGGTTATTGGGGCAACCAGGCAGGTCATGTGACCTGAAGGGGGCAGGGCCGGGCCTTTATAAACAGGCCCAGTGGATGGTTGCTGCCTGACCATGCAGACCGGCTGCAGTGATGCAGGGGTAGAGAGGACCCTGAGGGAGGTAGGGTTGAGAGCCAGCATGGCGCGGGATTTGTATGATAAGCCTGGGGCTTATGTTATGTTGTAGCCACCCAGCTAATAGTGTGGTTTAGTTACCGTTATATCGGAGGACCGGGTGAGGCTGTAGGGGTGTGAGGAGGCCTCATGGGAGCCCCCCGCCATTAATCTGGGGGTTCCTGGTGCCCAGCGGGGCACAGCGAGCGGTGCCGGGCGGGCACAGCTGTTGGTGGCAGTGGGGCACGTGTTGGGGGGGGGTTGACCTCCGCCCTAGTAGGGCAGGTGACTGAGACGGTGGTCCAGGGGGCCAGGCATGGCTGCGGCCACCTGAGCCCAACTGGGTGTAGGACCAGGAAAGGGTCCTGGAGGGCTCCACAGTACTGGGGACTCTCGTGCCGCAGTGGGCATGGCGAGCGAGCGCCGGAGAAGCGCTCGGCGTGTGGGGGTTGTAGCCCCAGCGCGAGAGGCGCGGCAGAGGCCCCAGAGGGGGCAACGAGCGTGAGAGGCGCGGCAGAGGCCCCAGAGGGGGCAGGAGAAGGGCGCTGGTGTGGGACAAGCATGGGGCGCCAGAGTAGGGCGCTAAAGCGTAAGGACTTGATAATGCCTGGGAATAGCTGCGAGGCTTGGGGTGTGCTGAAGGGGAGGTAGGAGGCACGCATCGCCCATAAGGCAGGAATGCACTGGGACACCCCAATTGGAACGGGGCATACAGCGGAGCAGTGTCCAAGGCGAGACAAGGCAGCCTCCCATACTGAACCTAGAACATCAGAGACGTGGCGGGCGAGTAGAGGGTGCTGAATCACCTAATTGGACACAGCAGGGGGTGCTAGGGAGCTTCATGGCCGCTCCTAGGCCCCACTCCGTGACGTCTTCATTGTCCGTTAGGCAATGCCATAATAAGCTTGGTTATTACTGTCTATAATTAGGGACCTACTTAATTTGCAAATTTATGGATTTTGCAGAAACCGCAATCCCACAACTGTCCACAAAATCAACTTAAAAAAAAAACTTCATAAAAAAAAAAAAATAAAATGCTAGCTCCCCAGTGAGCCAGGAGTCCTCACTGCTTGCAGCCTGCCTGGGAGGGGAACAGGGCAGCACAAAAGGCAGCCAGCAGCCAAGATGGTGGTCGCCTCCTCTTTCTCTCCCCGCTGGGGCCTCTCCGCAAATCAGCAGTGAGGGGCGGGGCTGCACAAAGGGCAGTCATCAACCAAGATGGCAGCTGCTTCTAGTCCTTGTCCACGCCCCGCCCCCCCAGGACTCTCCACCAATCAGTGGTGAGGGGCAGGGCTGCATGGAAATACCCATGACATCAGCTTTTCGTGCCGCAACCAAGCTGTGAAAATTCCTTCGTTTGGCTGCAAATTAAGTAGGTGCCGATCTATAATAATAAGGAAAGGCATGGCCTGGCAATGCTGATAGGTATTGTTTTACCTGTCTGTGTAGATGTTCGATGTAAAAGTCGGGCCTTGTGCTAAATGCATGGCTCCGTGTCCTGTGTGGCACAGTACTGGAGTGAAGGCCAGCAAAGGGCCCAAGGACCAGTGAGTTCCTGTTGGGTTTGGCGGCCCACGGGCAGCCTCCCAATTCATTGTTTTATCATCAAGACATAGCAGGAAAGACAAGAGGGTGCCCTCGAGGTGGAGCTGCTGTGGTCATGGAGCCTTCAGGGGTGACACGGCCAATGCTGTGTGGCATGATCCTTTAACAGCATTATGATCAAGTTTTGAGTCTGTGCATTTTGGGGACAAGTTTCTTGCTACTGAAACAAATTATACCAGGTTTTAAAACAACCTCAGCAAAGCTGTATTTATGAAATTCATGAAAGTTGAGAAATGCTTCAGAGAAAAACAATTTCATTAGATTTGGTGGGGGATGGGTTGGGAGTAAAACGGAGTAGTTTACTCTCTTCTGATGCATTCAGGTGACAGGTCTTTCTGGAAGATTGTGGGCCTGAACCCACCATCCTTGACTTCAAAGGATGTGACAAGAATATAGGATCAGGCTCACTCCAGTGCTCTTCTGGAAGGAATCCTCCACAACACTGTGCAGCAGAGACCACCTTTTCCTGGCAGTAAAATGTGGCACTGCAGCCTCAGTCTCTGCACTGCTGTTGTTTGCAGTTTGGTTGTTTAAAACAAGGATGTCTCCTTCGTTTAATGCTTGGATTTCCTGTACCTCTTTGCAGAGGGAGAGCATTTTGGAAAAATATATTATCTCCAATACAGGTCAGTGAGGAGATTTGTGCACAAGCTATAAGCAAAGCACTCTTTTGATAAGTGGTCTAGTGGTTTTGAACAATGAAAAATTAAAACAGTCATTCAATTAAATGCATGTAAGGTGCCCTGAAATGAACCAGTGTGGCTAAGTTTACAGTTAAATTGATTGTGAGACTTGGAAATACTTGATTGCTCCTTATTTTGTGACTTTCTCTCCATTTTACTGCTGAGGTTGTTTTAAAACCTGGTATAATTTGTTTCAGTAGCAAGAAACTTGTCCCCAAAATGCACAGACTCAAAACTGATCATTATTCATTCAGAAGGCATAGGACCAAATCCATAGGCTCTTCTGCAGTTTATATAAAAGTAAGATTTTTAGTGCTATTGAGGTATCTAAAGATACAGGTACCTAACAGCATGCATACACTTCAGTCCTTCCATATACGTTGAAAAAGCTGGCCCTAGCTAGCTCCAAATCCCACTGATGGTAGCTGAAGTCCTTTTGCTCCCCTAATCTCAGGGGCTGCTTATTGCTTAGCATCCTAAGGGATGAGATGAGGACAGCTTGCAAATACCAAATAAAACTCTTTTTGAGGATGAAAGTATCCTTTCTATCAACATTAAAATCTTTTCTTCTTTAATTTTTTCAGTTCTTTTGAAATTTGGCTTTTAGCATTTTCCTCCCTCTTCCATTTGACTGAATGCCATAAAGTGCACCGTGCCCAGGATTTTACACTGCTTTACATTTCTTCCTTTCACTTTTCCAGTGCTGTAACTTTTCAAAGTCTACATCTGTGGTAAAGGGACAGGCTAGATGAAGGCAAAGTTGGAGGGAAAGAACCCAAACCTGGACACCATTCACTTTATTGCACTCAGGGGTAGAAAGGGGAAGAAAGGAGGGAGAAAAATGATGGAAGTCGTGAAAATTCATATTTTCAAAAATAGCTTGCAGAAACCACACCTAAGTACATGCAGTTATTTCATTTTGGACCCTGGGAGCTAGATTTTTTTTTTGTGATTCACCTCCTATCCTCCCTCCCCCTCTCATTTTAACCACCTCTGCCCATTTCATCCACCAACAATTATCAGCATCTTCTATAGGACACCAAACTGCAGAATGAGTTCCTCTCAGGTAGTGCAGCCCTGCATTGTCTCCGACATGGGTCTTTAAGAGGAGGCTAGATGAACACCTTGCTGGGGTCGTTTGACCCCAGTACTCTTTCCTACCATGGCAGGGGGTTGGACTTGATGATCTGCTCAGGTCCCTTCCAACCCTACAAACTATGAAACTATGACCTACTGACTAATGGGCATGCTGTGGCCTTAAGAACTTTCCCTCACTCGCCTGTTCACCTAGCAAATAAGGTGAGAGGCACAGCAAACTATCGCAGGCTACCTCCAGTATTCAAGTAAAGCACGCCAAGGAAGTGTTGGACCTGAGGCCCAAGGGATCAGAGAGCATCCAGTTGGATCCCTGATTGTGCCATGGCTAGATGAAAATGAGGGGATAATTACACAAAGCAATCTCTCTTGTCACTGGCCCTTGATGCTTGCCTGTTTTGTTCCTAGCTAAGGTGTTGCTTTGACCAGTGTTATCTCATTATTTTTCTTTTTGTAGATGTATAATTTCATTGTGCTCCATGCAATGATACTTTCAGCTCCCTCACCAATGAAGGAAGTGGTGTGAGTACGGAAAAGCTGTCAAAGAGCAAAATAATGGTTCCCCTGGAAAGGTGAAGCATAGTTTACCTCATTCAAGTAAACTAATTAAAGCTGTGTTCAAATTGTCTCCTCAAGGCTACACATTGATACCTAGTAATAAGACTGTTAAGTACACATTAAGTCAATAAGGAATAAAAGCACTGTTTCTTATTAATATAGCACTGTGAGTTTTACGCCTTACCTTGGATTTCCAGGAGTGGCCATTTATTAACCATTTACTGGAAACTGTTGCTCTAATGATTTGCCCTGAGCTTTAGAGGCAGTGAGGAGCAGTGAGAAATCAAGAAGAGACACAACATTCTGGACAAGTATTTAGTATTTTAACAGCAAGATCTGTTAAACTACTCTTCAGCAATCCCTCACAATCAAGAATGATTGTCTTCCATGATTGTCTTTTCTGTGTGTCCAAAGATAGCTGATGAGGCCTATCTGGGATTGACAGACTCTACTGCAACTTGGAGATGTGTGGTCATGTGGGGTGGGTGGCAATGAATTCTTGATTTGGTTTATGACATGCTGTTTCTGCTGCTCCCACTTTTCCATCTCCTGCTGTTACCATATGATTTCAAAGTACTGAGATCCCTGAGGCAGACTCTTCTTCCATTTGGGGTGGTCCTGGGTGATAGCTTCCTATGAGTTGACATCAATGTTGCATTTTTTTTTTAAAGTGAGCCTTGAGGATGTCTCTCAAGCACTTTTTCTCCCCTCCCCTTGTCTGAGCTGGAAGAATAAAAATTGCTTCAGGAGTTTGGAGTCAGATAACCAGATGACATGAGAGGCCCAACAAAGTTGATGTTGGATGATCATCACCTCAATACTTATGATGCTTGCTTGCAGGAGGACACTAACATTGGTGCATTTGTCTTCTCACTGGATTCAGAGGATCTTCTGCTGGCAGCATTGATGGTACTTCAACAACTTTAAATGTCTCCTGTATGTTGGAAATGTCTCAGCACTGTACAGCAAGGTGGGGGTCATGACTGCTTGATAAACCATGAGCTTGGTTTCAGATCTGATGTTGCAATCTTCAAACACCCATTTCTTCAGGTGTCCAAAGACTGCACTTGCACATTGGAGATGCTGCTGATTTTCTTCATCAACATCAGCCTTCTGTGACAGATGGCTTCTGAGGTATGGGAAATAGTCTTCTCCAGTGTTACATCATGGATCTGGATTACTGGAGCTGGGGCTGTTCATTAGAAGCTTACTGCTGGGGGACCTTAGTCTTCAGAATATTAAGTGTCAGTCCCATTTTATTGTAAGCCTCTGTACAGATGTCGATGGTTGCCTGAAGGTCTGCTTCCAAGTGAGTGCACACAACAGCATCAGTGTACCGGAGCTCAGTGATGAAAGTTGGGGTGGTCTTGGTTTTGGCTTGGAGTCAGCTGAGGTTAAACAGCTTACAATCCATTCAGTAATTTAACTCCACTCTGACTGCAAGTTTGTTGATGGTCAGATGTAGCATTGTGGCAATGAATCTTAAGAAGAGTGTTGGAGCAATGATGCAGCCTTGCTTAACTCCCATTTTAACCTCAAAGGGATCTGTGATAGATCCATTACTGAAAACCACTGCTTCCATACTACTATGGAGCAGGCAGAGAATGGTGACAAAGTTCAGTGGGCATCCATACTTCAGAAGGATCCTCACAACACTTCTTGGCTGACACAGTTGAAAGCGTAGGCAGAGGAAGAAAAAAATTGGGGGGGGGGGGGCTAAGCACACGTGCCCCTCCCCCCCAGCAGTGGGGAGGGGAACAGGCCAAGGGTGGGGAGAGAGTGGGGCAGGGGCTGGAGCAGGTGCTCCCCAGCCAGAGCGGTGCGTGGGATGGAGCTGCAGCTCATCTGGGGGACAGCTCTTGCCACTGCATGTGTCCTGGAAGGGCATAGGGGACATATGCCCCCAGATCTGTGTGGGGCAAGGCAGGCTGCAGCTGCAGGCTGGGGCCAGGGCTGCGCTGGGCTTTTCCTGGCAAGCAGCAGCGGTGCAGGAGGAGCTGCACTCCCCAGACAAGTTGCTTGTGGTTCAGTCCCACACCCTGCCAGCTGTACAGTGCCTGCCCCTCCCCTAGTGCGCTTCCCCAGCCCCACTCCCTTCCTCACCACTGCTTCTCAACCCCTGCTGCAGCCACCAGAAGCCTGTGGCCAGGCTGTCTTGTGGCCCTACCACTGCCCCATGTTTGTGGTGGCTGAGCCCCATTAGTCCGTCCCCCGCCCCCTTCAGCCGCCTGTGGTTGAAAGTTTTCATGAGATCAAAGAAGGCCATGTAGAGAGGCTTATATTGTTCTCAGCATTTCTCCTGCAGCTGGTGAGCTGTGAAGATCATGCCAGTTTTGTCTCTTGATACCATAAACCCACACTGGTAGTCCAGGAGGATCTCTTCAGCAAGTGGAAGGAGATGGTTCAGGAGGGTTCTCACAACAATCTTTTCTGTGGTGGACAGCAAGGTGATCCCTCTGTAGTTTCAACAGTTGGACTTGTCTCCTTTCTTGAAGATTGTCACAATAATGACATCCCTGAGGTCATCTGGGATTTCCTCCTCATTCCAGATCCTTAAGATGAGGGCATGAAGTTGTGATGTGAGCTTTTCTCCTCCCTGTTTGAAGATTTCATTGGGAATTCCATCCACTTCAGATGCCGTGTGGTTCATCTGCTTGAAGAACCACATCTGCTTCTTCATCAAGGGTTGGAGGAATTCCAAGGTCATCTGTAACTAGATATTGCAGGATGGAGTCGAGAACACTCAACAACAGCAGTCTTGATTGGGGAGGCCTTCAAAGTGCTCCTTCTATCGGGCATTGATGACTCTCTTTTCCTAGATCAGGTCTCGTCCATCCTTAGGTCTCAAGGGGTTGGTACCTCCTAGGGCTGTGCGAACCTTTGCTCCCTGATTCAACTTGGCAGAGATTTGGCTTGATTCAGTGGCTGAATCTCTGAATCTGAATCAAATTAGAGGACCCTTTAATCTCTTCGAATTAAATTGGAATGCTCTGAATCGATTTGGAGAGATTCAGAAAGATTCGGAGATTCTGACATAGACACAGCTTTAAATGTTTTTTTTCTACATACCTCTAGGTAGCAGGTGGCTCATGAGTGCTGTGATGCTGGGCTGCATGGAGTGTCCCACAGGAGTGTGGGGGGCTCCCCAGCGCACTTGGCAGCAGACCTGGAAGTGAACCAGAAGCACTTCTGGTCCACTTCTGGACCCTCTGGGGAGCACGTGGTGGGGGGGCCCTGCACTCCCTCAGCTTAGCAACTGGTGCTTCCTGGGTCCGGGGGGGGGCACCTGGGGTCCCCCTGCAGCTGATTGCCGAGCCAGGGAGGTGCAAGGGGGCCTCCCAGCGCTTTCTCTGGAGGACCCGGAAGTGGACTGGAAGGACTTCCGGTACATTTCTGGGTTCGCTGCCGAGCATGTGGAGGGGCCCCCCTGCACTCTTGTGCGATTCTCCATCTGCCCCAGCATCGTAGCATTCACAAGTCACACTGGTACCTTGAGGTATGTAGAAAAAACATTTAAAACTGTGTCTATGTCCAAATCTCTGATTCTCTGAATCAGCATCGAATCTTCAGATTCGAATTTGGTGGAATTGAATCAGGGACAGTGATCTGAATCAACTAATTGAATCACTGTCCCTAATTTGGGACAAATCTGAATCTGCATTGAATAGGGCCCATTTCACACATCCCTAGTACCTGAGTGTTTGGACCATAGATGGCTTTGGTGACACTGAAGAAACCATGCATATCGTGGATGTCAGGGAGATATTGAATCTCCTTAGCCTTGTCTTCCCATGGGGTGTTCTTCATATCACAGGTCCTCCTTTGGACCTCTGCATTGGCTTGTTGGAGATTCAGTTTCTTTTGCTTGGAGTTGGTGTCATTTTGCCAAGCACAAAAGGCCGTGCACTTGTGATTGATCAACTCTTGGATCTCCCGGTCATTCACATCAAACCCATTTTGTTTCCTGGTAGAGAATCCTAGTGTCTCTTCACAGGCACTGATGATGGTGGCATTGAAGGCACCCCACACACTGCTGACATTATTCCATTGTGAAACTACTGTTTACTGACAAGACACTGATATCTGTCTCACTCCTTCTCTGAACCAACCAAGCTATTTCTAAAGTGTTCTTTGGTTACTGTATATTCAATACCCATTCAAATGCAAGACAAGGACTGTAAAGGTGTATTAATGAGTGCAGCAGAGGATTTGAAATCCCTTGAGTTCACATTTTTTCCCCACTCCCCAAAGACTCATAAAGATACTTCAACATCCTCCCTGCTCATGATGCAGCTGCATTCTCATGAGAGACTTCCCTCATCATGCCTTGCTTTAGTCCTTATCCTCTACATCTTTTGACCTAGTTCCTCCATGTCTGCCCACAAAATGGAAGCTAAAGTGGGAGGGACATGGAGGACTATCTCATGTGGGCATATCTGAGTAAAAAGGATTGGTGCACAAATGGCCTTTCAGTATTTACACCCTTCCTTATTGCTGCCATTCATCCTGTTCATTTGCTAGCCCCAGTCTTACCTTCACCTTCTGGCCAGTGGTTGGTATTTGGGGACAAGAAAGTCTGCCTAATGCATGATTTTTTTTTTTTTTTGTCTTGAGCATATATATAATATCCTAACCAGAGAACTTCCTGTGGAGCAACACATGGAAGAGATTTGTCCTCCAGAACTGGCTAAACTTTTTTGGCAGGCATGCCACAAATGAGCCCTGCACCCTTGCTGAGTGCCACTCCAATCCCATTTTTCTGCCTGATCTGCTGCTCTACTTTCTGCTTCCTGTCCAACCTATCAAAGTGCTGCCTGTGCCTTCCCTGATCTGCTGCATGCCACACACAGAGGCTGCCTGTGCCACTTGTGGCACTCATGTTCACAGATCAGCCACTTCTTTCTAGATGATAGGGACCTGGAAGGAGCTAGAATGAAGCAGAGTGTATCTGGGACCAACTCCATATGCCGTAAGTTTTGCATGGCTGTAGACAAAAAATGAAGTGCCAAATACCTGTTACTCAATTGATTTCACTATAATTGCATCCACTTATTTCAGGTCTGCATTGAAAATCTCTGCAAATATCTAGGGCTGTCCAAGCTTCTGGTTCTGTGCATCCTGCCACTTACCTGACAGTGTAAGGGGCTGCTCCAAACCAGGAGCTGCTTGTCCATCAGAGAATGACGACTGGCCTAGAAAGAATTCACTGTAAGAGAGTAAACAGTATTATGAATACCAGCAGAGCCAGTTGGCCTCCTGTATCGGTGAGTAAGTGATTGGTGTGTTGAGCTCAGCTGTAGTCAGAGGTAACACATAACAATCAAAAGAAGAGAGGTTTAAGAAGCTTTTGTAGAAGCCCAGAAGTGTCATTGTTGAGCTACTGCTGATATTACTGGCTTCTCTAGTCATGCCACTGCTTAGCAACTGTGCATTAAAATGTTCAAAAACTCAGTGTTAAATTGGAAGAGGAGAAACACTCAAAGCTGACACTTTTCAATACGAAATAGCTGTTCCATCTTCAGGCTCTCATGCGGGAGGAGCCCTTTGCAGAACTCTGGTCATCTTATCAGCCTAACCGCCAGCCCCGGCAGCTAAGCTGAATGGTCAGCAGATGCATAGAGACGGTAGAGAGGAAACAAGTTTCTTATCAGGCTGCAGAACCATTTCAGAGCTGGTTCACAGAGAATGCAGCGCTCTAGTCATCCCCAGCTGCTGGGGGCTCCTAGCAACTGCCTTAGGATATAGCAGAATATCAACCTTTGTGAGCTTTGAAACATTCATTAACTCTCTCAAAACTTCTGTGATATCATAACACAAAGAGAAGCTGAGGCAAAGAGTGGCTTGGAGGCTGAGCAAGGGACATGGTAGTTTTGACTCCCAGTTTCTTATTGTAATCACTAGACAGCACTTCCAAAAGACCAGTGGAACGTAGATACTTCTTTGCTTAGCATTTCTCAGACAAATAGATTAGAACTTCATTGGGAAAGACATAATAGAAGAAAGTAAGTAGATCTACCGTGAACGGGCTGAAAATGAACTTTGGGGAACAATGTGGACATATTTCTTTACATCATCTAGGACTCAGCTGTGGAAAGAGTTATGTATCTCCTCTGAGGTGAAGTCAGCAGGAATAGAGGATGGTCAACTGCTTGTAGGGATTAGCACTGGATAGTAAATGGAATTTCTGTCTCACTGGAAATTTTTAACATTTTGCAGTGTGCTTTTTGGTTCCAATTCAGGTGAAAATTTGGACTCTCAACTTTTTTTCCACAGAACAGAAATTCTGAAAATTGTTTTATTTGGAAACATGAATACCAACTTATTAAAACACATTATTTTGCTAAAGTGGAACCATTCTAATATAGAGCTGGAATGTTAAATATACCACTCATAGTGACCTGAGACCGTGGAGAGACTAAAAGAGCCATGCACATGATCAGTGGTCAGGAAAACAGACCTTATGATGACAAGCTGAGAGCCATGGGGCTCTTTAGCCTGGAAAAGTGCAGGCTCAGGGGTGATCTGATGACCACCTATAAGTTTATCAGGGGTGACCACCAGGATCTGGGGGAACGTTTGTTCACCAGAG
>NW_017728927.1:1847798-1856825 GCF_001723895.1 Crocodylus porosus | reverse complement strand
AGGTCCCTTCCAGCCCAAATGTCTATGAAAACTATGAATAATATGCTCCATTTTGATTTTAAATATTTTTTTTAGCAGGCTGTGATAGGAGTGCTCCTAGGAGTTATGCCTGGCCAAGCAGCCTCATCATCATGGTCTCTTGTAAGTGGGATGATCTGATTCATGCCTTACAAAAATGATATTATTAACAGGTCAGATATAGTTCTTACAGTGTTATACAGTAGGGGAACTTTATGAAATACAGTTTAAGATATTTCCTCTGAAGTGTTCAAATTGAAAGGCTACATTATAAACAAAAAAGAACCAAAAAGGTCAAGAAAATGTCATGAACTTCATCAAAGATAAATAGAAAGCTTATAAAACATACTATTATTAAGGGCTATTTGTGTAAAAAGGATAAATACAAAGCACTGCATTTAGGACAAAAAAGTCCAATGCACTTGTATAGGCTGGGGACTGACTGGCTTAGCAGCAATTCTGCAGAAAAGGACCTGGGAATTACAGTGGACAGTAAGCTAAAATGGGCCAAAAGTGTGCCCTTGTTGCAAAGAAGGCTAGCAGCGTACTGAGTGCATTATTAGGAGCATTGCCAGCAGATCAAGGGAAGTGATTATTCCCTTGGATTCAGCACTGGTGAGGCCACAACTGAAGTATTGTGTCCAGTTTTGGGTCCCCCCACTAGAGAAGGGATGTGGACAAATGGGAGAGAACCCAGGAAGGCTGTGAAAGTGGTTAGAGGGCTGGGACACATGACTGCTGAGGAGAGGCTGAGAAAACTGGGCTTATTTAGTCTGCAGAAGAGAAGACTGGGGGGCGGGGGGGCATTTAATAGCAGCCTTTAGCTACCTGAAGGGGTGCTCCAAAGAGGATGGAGCTGGACCGTTCTCAGTGGTGGCAGATGAGAGAACATGGTCTCTCTGTACCTATTGAATCTAGAGCTTACATCTCACTGAATTCAATCAAGTGTGCGATTTATCACATTAAACTTGTATTAAATGTACTGTCTCCTGCTATGCTAATTTAAAACCAACAAGGGCCCTACAATTGGGGGGTCTGGGTTTTCTTATTCCCCAGACTGAAAGTCTAGGGTAACATTTTGCATGTGACAGCTGAATGTATAAGGAAGGAAAAAAGTTAGCAATTAGCTAGCAAGCTAGCTTCTACCTGGCTTTACTTGTTCAGTATATTACCTACTGAAGGTATGAACGACTGAAGAGACAATGAGCCTATATTCTCATTTTGCTTGCAATTAATTTATACCAGAGAAAATTTAATGAATTCAGTAGTTACTTCCTACTTTTCTGTAAGGTCCGAATCAAGTCCATTAAATATAAATACCATAGTAGTGGGTTGTTGCTGGGTAGAGAATTAGATGGATAAGATATCAGATGTACCTTGTGTGAGTTTGCATGACAAATTGGAAACATGGATTAACGTATCCTTTATCAAGTTTTGAAATTAAAAATCTCAGACGGGCCTATTGCAACCAGAAAACAGGAAAACAAAATATCCAGTTTCAAAGCAATCGAGAAATTGCAAGCTGTCTAAAGATAAACATACAGGGAGAGTAAGGGACAGAAAAAATCTAAGTTTTAACAAGAAATACAAGTCATTAAAAGTAAGATTTTTTTATGCATAGTACAGTCACAATATGCCTGATCCCTAAGTATTATTTTTCATTAATTCTCATTTTCAAGCAAAAACCAAGTATCTGTTCTCCCTATTGTACCTTTTGTGTAAAAATCTTTTAAAATGTAACAGGCATGAAAGCAATAGAGTTCTATAGAAATTACTCGGAAGGCCTATAGAATCTAATTCTGTCCCGGCTATAGAATTGTGTCAGCTGGTTTTAAAATTCTGTGGTGAGGTTATCAGTCTTTATTAAGTCCTGTAGCATTTTCTGAAAGCAAAAAGAACAAATGCATAACTCCTGTGGGTGAATGTGGATGCAGGAGGGAAAAAATTAGTGGTCTACACAGGCTGCACACAGATTTGAAGTATGTACTGTAGCAGACCAAACCATACTCCAATCAACCACGTGTCCATCAAACATATGTAGCTGCGGGAGCATGAAGATGTAATTATGACATAATAATTACATTAATTACATATAATCCCATTATGCAGTTACCAGTCAACCACGTTTCATAACCATACAAGGGGTGGTCCCAGTTTGTGTGGTTGTTTAATATTCTACTTTATATAGGGTGACCAGACTGTGCACGCATTTAAAACCTAGTATCCATTTCTGCGAATCTGTCTCGTACTGAGACTGCACACGGTTCTGAATAGAGATGGTCTCTTACTCTGTTTGTACTGCGCCCACCACAGCTAGGCCCAGTGGTTCCTACCTTGATGTTACTGTAATAAATGTGCTTAGTAATAATGACTCGAAATCACAGGTGGGTTAAGCAATATAGCTCAAATGAAAGCTGATCCAAAATTCAAAGAAGGATGGATGTTGTGCTCCATTCTAGGTCTCTCTCTTTCCTAAAGTGCCTTCTATTGTACTCAGTTAAAAGAAATGTGTTTCAAAGGAGAAATATTTCTCCAACTGTTGCAGTTTGTGAGGTTGGGTTCTAAAGATGAAAAGGCATCCTAAAAAAGTAGTATAAAGAAGCTAGTTACCTGATTAAAACTTACTGGCTCAAAGCTAAAGACTCTGGATCTGAAGACAAATGTTTTGGTTTGAAATGTACTCTTGATTTACAGCTGCTTGTCAATTAATATAATACAATCTGTTTTCTTTCTGCTGTGCTCTTTTCTTGCTGCTTTTGTATGCCATTCACATTCTGCTGAGTACACTGCAATGTTTTTTAAAACAGCTTGTGGGCAAGTGGTTTGAGATTACAAGTACCCTGCAAATTGGTTGTCATTATTTAAACATCAGATAGAGGTTTTGCCCTAGGGCTGGGCCAGATAAATATGTTTTCACTTGAAGGTTTTTTATAATAATTTGAACATGCATTGAGGTGGGAGGGAAGCCCTCATCTTACTGAGTGCATCTTATTAGAGCCTGGCCCAGCAGAACAGCATGGTGATCATGTGAAGCACAGCTCCAACTTCAAAATAGTTTTTGCTATTATTTTTCTTAGAGTATCCAGTGGCTAGGAACTGATTGGTTTTGTGTTAGAATCATAGCAAATGAGGCTCAGGAGGTCATCTAGTCCAGCCCCCTGCTCAAAGCAGGAGCATCCCCAACTAGATCATCCCAGCAAAAGCTTTATCTAGCTGGGTCTTAAAAGCCTCCAAGGATGGAGAGTCCACAACCTCTCTGGGTAACCTGTCTCAGTGTTTTACTACCCTCATAGTGAGAAAGTTCTTCCTAATAGCTAACCTAAACTTCCCTTGCTGAAACTTGAGACTTTGCTCCTTGTTCTGTCATCTGCCACCACTGAGAACAGTTCAGTTCCATCCTATTCGAAACCACCCTGCATGTAGTTGAACACTATTAAATCCCCGCTCAATCTTCCCTTCTCTAGATTAAGTAAACCTTCAGCCTCTCAGAAGTCATGTACTCCACCCCACTCACCATTTTTGTTGCCCTTTGCTGGGGTCTCTCCAATTTGATCACATCCTTTCCATAGTGGGGGGCCAAAAACATTTTAATATCAGCCTTTTAATGTTAAGCTTTTTAAAATTAAGCACTAAAAAGTTAAGGGAAACAACAACAAGTCAGCTGTACTTAAGGAAGTATTAACAAGGTTTTCTTCTTAATTAAAAACTGCCTTCATCTAAAGCAACATCTTTGAATGCCTCTCCCAAAGTGACTTTTCCAATTAACTGCCGGGAACCAGTGCTGTGCAAAGGAAGATGCGGGCAGCAGCCATAGCTGTAGGTGCTCTGATTATCAAGAGCGTAGCTGGGCAGAATTATACTGGAGGAATACACAGGAATGGTAGCTTGTTTGGCTTTACATCACTTGTATGGCATTCAGGCCTTGTGAAGCATAACTGAATAAGGACAGCAAATTGCTTTACCAGACAAAGGCGCACATGCTCACTGCTATGTCCCATTTGGATTTGTATGTGTTGAAGAACTTTCCTGAATCAGTAGCTCCAAACTCAAGGCAGGATTTTCAGCAGTATCGATGCGAGCCTCCCCCCTGCCGCCTCCTCCCCCCCAGAGGTGACATTCCCACCAACTTCTTCAGTAGGGACAGACTGAGATCAACCCTGGTTACTACAGAAAGTCCTCTTCCTTCCTGATTCAGTGAGATTTGGAAATACAACTCAACTCCCCCTGGCTGTTAGCCCATGCCCATGCCTCTAGCCACTGAGGTTTCTTGGGGTACTCCTTTTCTGTAATTCAAATTAGGATTAAATAAAAATCTACAGCTTGGCCTGAATTTCAGAGCCTTTCAGAAAAACTCGTAAAAGCCTAAAGTTCATATTCTCCAAGTAGCCTCCTAACTCACGTTCAGCCAAGTGGCCTTCAGGGAACAGCCAAACACAACTCCTACCAACTGAAGTCAGCAAGAAGATCACAGTTTACTGGTTATTTATTTTCCTTCTCAAAGGACAAAGTATTATTTTTTATGGTCTTGTTTCTAGTAGTAGTTGTTTTAGATTTAGTAAATGACCCAGAAAGCTAAGCCTACAGCTCAGCTCTGAGATGCATGTTATCCAGAGCAGCAGAATGAGGAAGGGAGGAAAGGAAAAGAAAAGAAAGAAAAGATAAAGAAAAGCCATTGAAATGAATGAATATAACAATTCAAAGCTCCATGCCCGCGTAACTAAACAAATACTTTAGAATGAGTGTACAGCACCATTCACAGCTGTAGCCCAGTAGAGGTACAGAGTCAGTATTTAGTAACTAGATTAAAAAAATAGACTTCAGTACCATTTAAACGACGCTGTATTTCAATACAAAATGATAGCTGGCTAACCCCTGAACGGGCCTGAGCATTTACTCAAAAGTCTCTTTGGAGGCGATGGAAATTGCAAGTGCCATTTATGAATACATATTTGCAGCTGTAGGGAATGGGATGGAAACAATGGAAAGCAATGGAAATTTCACAAGATGAAGAAAAATGAAGCTGACCTCAACAGTGACATATACTTTTTAAGCCTGTGCAGGAAACACAATATTATCCCCAAAGGACTGATGATCCACAATCCTCTATCCACCACACACAACTCCAAATATGCTTCACAGGTCTGCAAGAGAACTTTAGAAAACTTTAGAAATCATCTTCACATACTCTACTCCAAATGACATCACCTCAGGAAGGAAATCAGCACATGCTACAAACACCTACAGGAGAGGGATCCAGATATCTTCCCAAACAGTATACAACAAGGCTATGAAAGATTTCTTACTGCATCCATCCAATGCAAAAAGAAGAAATGGAACCAATTACTACAGGAACAACTTTCCCAGCCACACAACAATCCTCAGAAGAAAACCACCAATACTGTACGACAGTCCAACATCATATTTGATGAAACAGAAAGAATCAACAAACCCTCTAATATTATCAGCCTCTCCACGTACACATTTACCAGAGCCGAACAACCCATGCGCTCCAACCTTAATTTCTGCCCAGAAAAACACTCAAATAAGATACTACAATGTGAAGAGCTAGAAGAATGTTTTTGATGCCCCTGTCTGAACGAATATTTCCACAACCACAAGGAATCCACTTTCAACACGAATTCATCTGGTGAAAATACTGATTAAAACATCGATGCCAGAAAATAAATAAAAACCTCAGATTGGACACCTAACTGTGGATGAAATTCAAAGCTTAATCACTACATTGACTGCTTCAGAGAAAGAATGAACAATAAAAGACTCAACAACAAACACCACTATAACAACTTCTCCCTTTTAGAAAGAAGGGCCATAGAATCTCTAAGATCCAACCACCAAATAGTAATAAAACCAGCAGATAAAGGAGGAGCCATAGTTATTACCATGAAGACTACATAAAAGAAGCCAACTAGAGGAAAATCCTACTCCCCCTTTCTCCTCCAAACTCAAAACCTCCATCACATCATTTATATTGGAACTACAAGAAAAGCTCCAGACTATGATCCCTCCACTACCCAATGCAAGGAACTTCTACCTGCTCCCTAAAATCGACAGACAAGGAAACCCCTAAGACGTATCATTTCCAACCATGGAACCCTTACAAAAGAAATATCAGGTTTCATTAAATCCATCTTAAAACCGCTCATCACCCAAAGTCTGAGTTTCATCCAAGACACAAGTGACTTCCTTTGAAAACTCAAAAACATCAGTCACCTTCCCAGCAATCCCTTCCTAGCCACCATGGATGTCACTGGCTCATGCACTAACATCCCACATCAGGATAGCATCCAGGCCTGCCTCATGTATCTATAAGAAGGAGATCACAACTCAGAATACAGACCTCAGGATATCACTGAACTCAGATACTTCATGCTTACACACAACAACTTCAGTTTCAACAACCAACACTTCCTTCAGACCATGGGCGCCAAAATGGCCCCACAATATGCCAGCCTTTTTATGGCCCACCTAGAAGATGATTTCCTCAAGAACTGCACTATCAAACCCTTACTATACCTGAGATACATAGATGACTGTGGCAGGGCACTGTGTGTGCCTGTCACTTTAAGGCCCTGGAGCTGGCAGCAGCCAGGTGCCTAATGAGGGCAGCCATTTTAGGTTCAGGGATGCCCATATAAACAGGGCAGTTTAGCTGCAGGAGGCCAGGCAACAACACTGCCTGGCCAGAGGGCTGCTGAGTTTCATCTGGAGGTAAGGGAGGAGCTGTAGGGATGGTAGGAGGCTCCTGGTCCTGGGCATGACTTAAAACTGCACCCTGCCAGAAGTGGGTGGCCTGGTGGGGCTCCCAGTGGCGTGGGAGCCCCCAAGAAATGCCAGGCCAGTTACCATCCTGGTGAAAGGTGGGTTGGGGTGCCTTAACTCCTAGCCCTCACCTTCAGGTGAGTTGTGTTCCATTGGAGGTAGTTGTGGGGGTGCAAGCCCTGAGGAGGAGAGTGGGGAGTTGGAGGTCAGGTATGGCCAAGGCCGCCTGAGCCCTTCTGGGTTTTGAGACCCTGAGGAGGAGAGTTGGGGCCAGGCATGGCTATGGCTATGGCTATGGCCACCTGAGCCAACCCAAAGAGGGAAGCCCTGAGACCCTGAGTAAAGGGGGCTGTGCTGAGGAGTCCCAGTGTGAGGGGGAATGGGGGCTCAGCCAGAGAGCGAGAGCTGAGTCCTGACCCCAGAAAGTCCTCCACTGCTGGGAGGCAGAGTGTGGGTCAAAAATAACACTGGTAGTAGTACCATGACCTGGAGGAGGAGTGATAGTCCCCTGTGAGACCCTGAGGCACCAGTTGTGGTGTGAAATACCCCAGGTCCCCATGTCCGTGAAGGAGGACCCAGAGAGGGGGACCCCAGGAAAAGAGTACGGGTCATTCATCAAGGTCTGTCAGAGTTTCCCCTGACTGGCCTAGGCGGGGGCCAGGACCAGGAGGGTCAGAAGGACGAGGGGACCCACTGAGAGGGACACCCAAGAGCCAGGGGCCTGGGGTCCCGACTGGCCTGGGGGTGGGCTGGGGCTAGAGGAGCCGAAGGTCCCAGTGCGGGGACCACACCCGAAAAGGAACCAGTGGCAGGGAGATGTGGCCTGGTATGATGGCGGCAGAGTCTGCCTGAAGGGAGGAACGCAGGTGGGGTCCTACAGTAGGAGTCTGGGGCCCATCGTGTGGGACTGGCGTGTATGAGAACATCGTGATGTCATCTGCAAGGCTTGGGCTGTGGTGTAGGGGAGGAATGGAGCTGCAGCAAGTGCCTACTAGCAGTGGGGCAGAAAATGGGCAGCCTCCTGCTTAACCATCTAATTAATCAACTAAGATCAAGGCATGGTGGGTGAGAAGGCAGGTGGTTAGCCCAAGATCAGGTGGGCAGGCCACGGTTGGACTGGCCTCAAGCAGGCCCCCTGTTACAATGATGTTTTCATCATTTGGGCCAAAACCCTGCAGTCTCTGATGGACTTCCACTAAAAAGTCAACAATCAGCACCCCTCCATCAGACTATCACTTGAATACTGTAAAACCAGCATTTCCTTTTTGGACACCATGATTAATATCTAAGATGGTAAAATTCAAACCAGTATATACAATAAATCCATGGACCAACATGCATATCTACACAGAACCAGCAATCACCCTAAGCACACCAAGAAAGCTGTAATTTACAGCCAAGCTCTCTGATACCATGGAATTTGCCACTATCCCTGTGGTCACCACCTCTCAAATCTCAAAAGCCAACCAAGACACTCCTCCAGAGAAAGAGATTGCACTTTTGAAAGAGCCACCTGGACACCATATGAAAATTTGCTGCAGTACAAAAAGAAAACCCCTGCAAATCACACACCATTAGTGATGCTATATCACCCTTCCCTGGAACCTACATGGAAAATCCTCAAACAATTGCAACCCATACTAGAAGAATACCCCATTATTAAAGAGATCTTTTCAGAACCACCCATCATAGCCTTTAAATAAATACCAAAGCTTGCTAACCTCATCACCAGAAGCAAACTCCCTATGACCCAAACCACACCCAATGGATCCAGACTGTGCCAGGACAAGGAATGCAAAACCTGCCAGTGTATCTCCACCACCCCCACAATAACACCACCCCACAACAGAACCATCGCCATTTCTGGATCCTATACCTGCACCTCCAGAATTGTAATGTATCTCATCCAGTGCACCAAATGCCCTGATGGAAAATATGTAGGAGAAACCAAACAACAGCTGTGCACCAGAATGACCGCTGAAAATCTATCAAAGACAAGAATACTCAACTACCTGTTGGGGCACACTTCTCACGGGACAGTCACTCCCTCTTCCTTCTCTCAGTTCTAATCCTCAGAGGGAACTTTCAACACGCCTGTCATAGATGAGCCTACAAACTTCACTGCTTCAAACTACTGGATACTAAAAATCATGGACTCAATATAGACAGTGGATTTATGATGCGTTACAACCTGCCTGACATCTGATTCACCTGGTACTTGCCTGATCT
>NW_017728927.1:1702914-1847698 GCF_001723895.1 Crocodylus porosus | reverse complement strand
TCTCTGCCATGTTTCTTCCTGATTCCCTACCATTGCCTTTTTATTTATAGCTTCTTTTTTTACCTTATTATAACCACTGTAGTGTTTTCCCTTTGGCCTTTTTTGTTCCCTGTTTTTCTTCATCCTCCTTTCCCTGCTTTACCTTTTTGTTTTTCTAATTTCTACCCTTTTATATTTTCACTGACATCCTGTCACATTTTTAGCTTCTCTCATTCCTGCTTTCCTGATCTCCAGCTATTCCCTTTTTCACAGACAGCCTCTTTTCTACCTTGTATTTTATCATGTTGTCTCCCTCTGACCTTTGTTTTTTTCCTCTCTTTTTCCCCTTGCTTTCTTCCCCCTCCCTCCCCTGCTTTACTTTTGTCTTGCTTATCTCCACCTATTTACATTCTCACTGACATCCTGCCACACTTTTAGCTTCTCTCATTCCTTGAAGTCTCAGACCAGCAGACTCCCTATGCCTGGAGAAGGGTAATTGCACCCGAAAGCTTGCAAGAACTTTTTTCCAACTACTCAGTTGGTCTAATAAAAGGTATCACATCTACCCAAAGGACCTTGCCAGTGGTAGGGTGAAGCTGTGGAAATGCAGGTATGGCTGAAAGACCATAAGGGCAGCACCTATAGTAGCCACCTTACTCTACACTGGCTACCAGGATCGCTACCCTCCAATAACGGACATGGAGATAAGGAGGGGGCAGTGAACAGAAGAGAGACAGGCACAAAGGACTCATCTACATTCTTTTCCCAAAGGAGAAAAAGCTTTCTGATTTTTAGAAATACTTAAAAGGAGAAAGGCTCCTCTTATTCCTGTGAACAAAGAGCAGTCAAGATTCTTTGGGTAAATCCACTATCTTTTATTAGACCAACTAAAATAGTTAGAACAATTCTTCTGTGCAAGATTTTGGGTACAAACACGGTCATCAGGCTGAGGCAGCATCTGCCCTGTGAACAAAGAGGAAATTATCTTTTGGGTCACAACAGGTGGGGGCAGAAGTGTATTTAATGCCATTGTGGCTGAGTTGTGACAGGGGAGTTGATAGACTCGTTGGAAACTGTTGGTATCCCAGGTGCTAGAATCTCTCTAAGGGTTTAAGTGGAGCCCAGCTGTGTGACCATACAGGGGAGTAATGAGGTGTTAGAAGCCACCTTCTTTTCCTGCAGTGATTACCCATATTGTCAGGTCCTACAGAAAAGCTGCTGCTGGGCTCCTCATCCACCTCCCACAGAGGTGGGCAAGAGTGGGCCAGCCTGCACAGCTCAGTTTGGGCAAAGGAGGAAATGACGTGCATGCTTATTGATGGAGAAAGAGAAAGCAGAGGCCTGACGGACTCTCAGACCCTGCCTGGTTTCTGCCCACCTTCTGGGGTAGATCAGCTATGGGCTACCCCTTCTCCAGACTAGGCTACAAGGTGTTAAAGCAGCCCTTAACTGCCTAGAATACCTACTTTTATTCATGGGCAGTTAAGGCTCTCATGAATAAATTCTCTTTTGGACACTAATGGTAAAGAAAATGATGTTGCCCATTCTAGCATCATAAATCACTGGGCTCCTGCTGCAGGAACTCCAAGTCCACTTGTCAGTTTGTGATTCTTGAACCCATAAATTGTGTGGGAGCTGCTGCTAAAGACAGACCTCCATTGTTTTGTGCACAGAGGGAATTCTATTTTTGCTCAGAATTTGCATGTGAGGCTTGGGTTTTCTCTTTCTTGACACTGCCAGGTTTTTGGGGTTTTTTTTTTTGTTGCACAGCAGTTTTCAGTAATTAATGAGTTGATGAAGTTTTAATTTACCTGCTTCTCCCTCTTTTCCATCTGGATGGACTTAAGTTCTGATTTTTCAGCATATAGTTGGGTATGTGTGTTAATGCACACTGGTGTTGCATGCACATGCGTGCACACACACACACACACACAGTCTGCATTGTTCCACTTTTATGCAAAGATCAGTGGAGTTCAAACATTGTGTGAGTGCAGTAATTCAGCACTGAATGCTGTCCTATGTACAGCTCTGTTTGTAGAACATATACCACTGTGAGGTCCTTTTTCAGGCACTGCCACAATACAGATATAAATTATATATTAAGATTTATGTCCATACTTTGAATAGCACCAACATATGGGAGCAATCCCATTGGTTCCAGCAGAGGTAGGGGCAGCTCAATCTGATGTAGTGTGTGTGTCAGAAACTGATGCTAAGAGGCTCTGCCTCAGACTGGCATTATCTTCAGATGAAGCTGGGCTCAGTCTGGCATGCCAGACTAACTAAAGCATTTCCCAATTCTTGCTGTTCTTGGTGGCAAACCATTTGTGGTTTATATTTATGACAAGGCTTTTTATCACCATTCTTAAAGTAGAGACCTGCCACAAATAATTTATGCAGCGTCAGACAAGAGATAACTAATGACCTGCTGGCAGGGTGATTATTTTGCTACCTACAGTACTTTGTACTTGAATATTCTTGTGGGATAGGGAATGTGTAATGGTAACTGCAGTAATTATTCAGTACTTTCACAAGCTGTTGTATATTTCTTGGCAAACAGCTCCCTTTGGTACTCATTTATTCTCTAAGTACCGTATATTGTGAAGATGCTTGTAAAACCAAACATCACAATATAATATTGGCAAAATATAGGAGAAAGTGCCCCCAAAAAATTCAGAGACATGATAGAGCTGCCTATCAATTGCGGTGGTAAAAATGTAGTTTTTTTAGCTTTACGACTACAATTATTTCATGAAGTGAGTGATGGACTATGAATCAATACAGGGACCTGACATTTCCTTTATAAGTAGTCCCTATATTTATTTATATTACTGTCATGCCTAGCAATCCCACTAAGGCCTGATATGATTATGATGGTTATGCCATTACAGGAAACTTGTAGTTATTGGAGAACAAGAAAAGTGGACTTGGATTTGTATTGCATGCAAAAGGGCTATGGCTAGAAATAAATCCAGTTGAAAAGTATTCAAAATTGTAGAATTTGTAAGCCTTTTTTATGTTTTCCCCTCAAAACTTTAAAAATCATCACAATTCTTATTAAACTATTTTGAGTGTTGAAGACTTTCTACCAGCTCTGAAGTGGGACAAATAAGAAGAAAAGTTTAATTATTTTTTTCCAGAACATTCAAACCAGCAATGAAACATGTCATAAGAAATTCAAAATCTGGAAAAAAATTGACTGGACGGAGTAGGATGTTCAGTAGCTGCTGTTGAGTCCATAGGCTGATGCACGTAACATGGATTCTCAAAGCAGAGACCTGTCACAAATAGTGGTAACAGATGCTTCTTCTTGCGGGGATATCTAAGTGGCAATCCCGACTCTTACCTTTCACATTTTGATGTTAAAAGATCTCTGTCAGGAGGAGTTAATTTTAAACACCACTAGACACCGGGACCTGGGGTTGATTTCCCCTATGGGTCCAAACTCTCCTGACTTAGTGACACTCAGAAATCTAGCCATTTGTATTAAACGGACACTCACAGTGATTGCTTTTGTCAATAATTATCTTTTATTTATTAAATTACTTTTCTTTGTGTCCTAGGGTCTCTCGTGTCTCCCCAACAGGAGTGACAGATTTCCGTATCAAAAGATTGCCAGACAGCCTCGTCTAACTCAAGTAAGTCTAACGTCCGGTCTCTCATAAAATCGGAAAAGTAAAGAACGCTAACCAACAAAATGGGATGAAGTCCTTCTGGCAGTAGTCTCTATAGCTCCTCCGAGCTCCTCAGTAGCTGGCTGCCGGCTCGCCACCTCTGTGGCCCTCCCACCCGTCCCCCGGGTTTCTGGATGCATGGCCTCCCTCTTCCTGTTTTCATCTGGGTCCTTTTTCATCTCTCTCTCCTTCCGGGACCGCTCCAGCGTTGCGGAGCAGCTGCTTTGGAACTGCGTTTCCTTTGCTGGCTCCTGCCAGCCCCGGGTAAGTATCACTGCTGTCTTCTCTTCCTTTCTACACACTGCTAATCAGATGGGGGTTGCCATGACCCAGCAACCTGGTATTTGGATTTCTATGCACACAAATGCACATGCAATATTGCTGTTTCTTCAGTGGGTGTAAATCCATTGTTGGTACAACTGTATTGATAATCTCAACAACCAGGGACATAACAAGTTCGAGAGCACCTTTAGAAAAGCATCATACATCCCTGTCCTGCCTCCCTGCAGAGAAGTCTCATGTTGGTGCCACTTTTTTCCTTTCCGGGAAGATTTGTAGCAGCTTCCTGGAACCTTTGTGAGAAAACAAAAAGCCTTTTCCTTTATACCTCTTTGGCAGGCTCCTCTGCAGAGAGGGTGACTGGAGATCATGTTTCAAATACGCTTGCAAGCAGGCCTGAAAGTATCCTATTTTTTTACATCTTTTTCAGTTGATCGTTATTACAATATTCAATTCCATTCTTAAGAAGGATGTAGATAACCACCAAATACATGCATAAGCAGAGATAAATAAAACATTAGTGTCATCCGGACATGCTGTGCTCTTGCAGGAATAAAGTAAACTATTTATACTCCAATGAATAACAACATAAATTATAGATCAGGCAATTATATCACGTGGCTGTGTGAAATTCTAGGGTAAAACTAAACCAAAGCAAAGCAGCCATGGGAAGAGGAGGTGGCTTCAAGACTGGCATCAGATTGAGAAGAGTCCTGGCTGGGCATCTAATGCTAGCTCAGGAATTAGGTATATTTATTGGCAGCACCGAATACTCATAACTTTTTTATTGTCCAGGCTACATCTGAATCAGCCCGGAAAGCTAGGCCATGTGGTTTTGGATCTAACCTAGGCTCTGAACTATAGATGGAAATTTGTATCTAGGAATTTGAATCCAAACTCTACATTTTGGGAAATGTGGAGAAAGGGCATCGGTTTGGAATTCCAGTTTGGGCCTCCTGGCTTCAGTATAAAGTTATACCACATGTAAAGGTGGCACTTTGTAGAAAAAAAGCTAGCTTTGTGAGTGCAGTAGTATCTCAGTGGTAAATAAACAGAAAAGCGCGTGCGTGTGTGAGGTGGGGGGAACAGCTTTTCTCTGGGCCCAATCCAGTGCAACCACTTTAAGTTTATTAGAGTTAACACAAGGAAGCCTGTTTAAACCTCATTAGACTGTAGTCTGTCTGCCTGAAATGCAGAGGGAAGGAAAACCCATATGAAAACTCTTTTTGGAAAAATGTCATAGATTCATTGTTTGTAGAGTCGGAGGGGACCACAGTGGATCATCGTGTCCAACCCCCAGCCTCTGGCAGGAAAGAGGACCAAGGTCAGATGACCACAGCCAGGTGCCTATCAAACCTCCTCTTGAAGACCTCCAAGTTAGGTGATAGTACTACTGCTCTTGGAAGCCCATTCCAGATTCTGACCACACTTACCATAACAAATGTCTTCCTAATGTCTAACCTAAATCTACTCTCCACTAGTTTGCACCCAGTATTCCTAGTTACTCCCTGGGGTGCTCTGGTAAATAGCACATCACCAATTCCCATGTCATACTATTCATTTTTTCCACCCCATAATGTTGGTGTTGTATAATTCATCCTGGATTTCCCTGTAAAGATATACTATCATGGGAAATATTAAAACACAAAACTGTTCATGACATTGGCAGGCTGCTAATTTCTGTTAGGTTTGGGATTTTTGAAAGTTCCCTATTTGCAAAATATTACACATGAAGGAGGTAAGAGATCCAGGTGTCTTGTACCCATTTACAAATAAACAGATTTTGTTCATATTTAGGAGAGGTATCACCCAACTGGAGACAGCCCATCTTCTCTGAACAATCTTTATACAAAAGCTTGGGAGGAGATGTATGTGAGGTGAATCCAAATGAATGCTATCATGAACATTTTACTAACATAAGGGATTTTTCTTTATCTGGAATGGAAAAAGTGACATAATTTGATAACTCTTTTTCATGAATATAAAATACAGTTCTTTGAGACTTATGAAATAATGTACTAGAGCCAAAATGTTTGATTGATGCTATTTGCAGAGTTAAAGAAAAGCTGTCAGGTATAATCTTGCTTCAATGTATATTTTATAATAATAAGCTTTTACACACCTAACAACTTTGAACA
Organism: Crocodylus porosus; assembly: GCF_001723895.1. Classification (NCBI taxonomy): domain Eukaryota; kingdom Metazoa; phylum Chordata; order Crocodylia; family Crocodylidae; genus Crocodylus; species Crocodylus porosus. The sequence goes on along the minus strand of NW_017728927.1, from coordinate 1,841,628 downwards.
GCTAAAGTACATATTAGTAATTTAAAGGAAAAGATATTACAGGCACATTATCATTATCCTTAAGATGACCAAACATAGGAAATTCAAAGTTAAATTAAAAAGAAAATAAACACTGTTAAGGTACTTAAGACATTGAAATGGCATTTATTAACACACAGTACTGTTGGTGGTTCTAGTTTAGGTTAAACTAATTATGAAAGATGAACTTGATGTTTTTCCCTCGTGTTTGTGTGTGCCTGTGTGTGGCCATGTGGCAATTCTGAAAGTGGGAGCTCATGCTTACAAACAGCAGGAAAAGGCATGCATCTCAAAGGCAGCCAGTTCTAAAATAATTCTGTGCAAATTAAAGTTACTGATGTGTCCCTGCTGAAAAAACCCTCCCAGTAATAAAGAAAAACATCAGAAATGCCTATCAGTCCTCAGCATTTTTCCATGTAACCATTGCACCAGCTTTCACTTAGTTTTAAGTGCACAGAAACGTTTGAAACATCTACATCATTCCATTACCAAGGCCATGGAGGTGATCAGGAAATGACATAAACTATCAATTTTCTTAAAAGACCCATTATAAAACAGAATGTAATTCATAAAGAAATTGATAGTTTTATTTGTAACTTCTCAGAAAATGCATACTGTACTCAAAAGGTAAGTGTTGTAGTTTGGAGGGGAATATGCTATATTCTTCATATATTGCAAAGTGGTTTAATTCCTGTTTTAAGTGCAACATTCGATTCACTTTTATGTGTGGAACTATAAACAGGACCTCTATAATAACATAGTCAAGGGAACTATAGCATCACTCTGTAAATAATATCTAATTTTTTTTACCTGAATGATCCCCTTCAATTTTCATACACAGCTCCTTGCCACTCTGTCTTCCTGGTTCTATCAAGACAGCTCCCCTATGAACATATATACTGAACTAAATTGCAACAGTGTCATGATCTAAATCCTCTTGAAGTCTGAGTCTTTCCTTTGACTTCACTGGCATTTGGACCTAGACTTCATAGCTCTGGGCAAGAGGCAGTCTCTCAAATATACAAGTTCCAAACCATGCAGGAGTGCAGGACGTGGATTTTCATTATACCCATGTGTGGTAAAATACGGCAGCAGTGAATGATTGCTGTCTTCTCAAGTACCAGGAATTTACATGATCCAGTTGAGCACTGTCTTCTAAGAGTTGTGTTCTATATAATCCTATTTGGTAACTGGTAATAATGAGCTAGTCTGCAAGGTCTGGTTGGAGGAAAAGAAGCTGAAACAATGAGGCACTCTGAAGTAATAATACACGCTGATTCATGAAACTCAGGTGTCATATTTTTCGACCTACCTTCAAAATTTAGACTTTTGTCTAGGAATACTTATTGTTTCTGAGTCTTCCAACCATACTATTTTATGATCATGCCTGCTGGATTAGATAGAAGAAAAATAATGCATGTGTGACTGGTGCCTCTTGAGTTGGGGGGGGCGGGGGGCAGCTGCAATGGGGATGGGGCTGGTGAGCACCTGCAGAAGCCAGCAGCGGTGGTGGCAGGGATGGAGCTGGCAAGCACCCACAGAAGCTGCTAGCAATGTCAGCAGTGGGGACAGCCCTGTTGGGTGTGGGGGGGGGGGGCACATGCCCCCTATGCCTCCCCTACCAGTCACCTATAATAATATATTTTTTTAAAAGTGTAATTACCTTAATGCTATTATGAGGTTAAGCTGAGTTAGAAGTTAATTCAGTTTTGGTTTAAAATTGGACATTTTCATTCCATGGTGAATATTGTGCTTTTGTGACATTTTTCAGAATAGCATCATTATTCAATAACAAAATGAACCAGAGTTTTTAGTGTAAATGGATTTGGAAAGATGTAATTCCTTGGACACAGATGGAATGCACCATATTCAGGGAAGAAATCAATAACAACCTGTAGTGGATGATGCCCTGATCTTGAAACAAATCAGGAGTCCTGGTACATCATAAATCAATAAAGGGCAGCTACATAGAACCAGCACAATGTAGACGTAAATTTAGCTGAATACATTAACTTGACTTATATCCTATTCCTCTATTCCACTACCCATTTTTATTGGTTCTTGTATGTAGTTATATGCTTGAGTTTACTTTTGCTATTGTCCTGGGACGCAAAGGTACTTACCGGTGACTCCTGAGCCAGGGAATGGAGAACAGGAGGTGAAACCCACGCAGCTCGTCAGCCACTTGTTTATTCAGCTGTGGCTGGCCGGTGATGCAAGCGCAGAGTGCCGGCCGGCACGAATAAAAATGGCGGCACATGCTGCAGGAGCATCGCTGCAGAGGCGACTGCTAGGGAGACCCGGGATCGCCCCTGTGTTACCACAGAGGATATCCCCGACGAAGGCAGCCAGAGGAGGAGAGCCTACAGGGAAGCCCGGAGAGAGGTCTCTGGAGGACACGCTGCTGCTGGACTGTGAGGTGCCGGGGAATGGGCAAAGATTGAATGCCTAGGCACGAAGCAAACGGGGCTGCTGTAAGGTGGGGGGGGGCAGTTAAAGGGGCAGTGCGCCCAGTTTATGTTGAGCCTTTTTTCATGTTTTGTGTTAGGCTTGTCTTTTCCCTGAGTTCTAGGGGAGACTGGGGGACATTAGACTGGTAGTGTGCATAGTCTTGGTTGCAGGGAGGGAAGCTGGCACTCCAATTTAGTATTAATCCAAGAGCAAGGCGACTAACAGCTTGGCAACACCGTAAGGAGGCGTGAGGCCGGGGTGTAGGGATGGCAGAGCCCCGAGAGTGACCGCCAGGGAACCCTGGGCCACAGGCACGCATGACAACTGAGCCCAAACACTGGTAACATCAAGTCGTGGCAGGCAGGAACGGGGTCAAGGAGTCGGGCAGGAACATCCGCTTGGCCACTGGTGGGAACGCAGGCAAGGGACAACACCAATCCCACGGGGAAGAGCGGCCTGAGAACAGCTAGTCGCGTCCCAGTGGTGACAGCTATAAAAGCAAAATAATGAAAGACAAACCTGCAAGTGCTTTCATAGTTTACAGCGCTCATGCATCTCTACATGACAAAAATGCTTACCTGAAAGCTTACCTACGGAGCATCTTTGTCTGCAGCATGTAAGATGTACTTCCAGACAAGATGGTAATAGATAGAATTGGCACATTCCAGAAAGTCTGTGGTGTAGATACAACAGAATGGTTCTATGTAATACAGTATTCTTGTATGACCTGTAAAAATCTAATCAGCACATGCATTATCTTCCTGATTTCCCTTGGAACCATGAAAAATACCTGAAAGTGCACTGTGCTGGAATGTTTTTCTCCTGAACATATTAACTAGGAAATGTATAGCCAAAGGCATCTATCGTGCCCAACCTTTTAGGTCTGTAAGCTGAATAAACAGAGACAGATTTGTCCATGGGCCACATCCAGTCTTTGGCACGCATTGCTGGCCTCACCAGAGCCTGATGCATCAAAGCAGGAACAGCCCAGCCAGGCCTTGTTCCTATGTGGCTGCCTCACTCCACAGATTGATCCAGCTGCATAGGAACAGGGCCTGATCCCTCCACATGGTCCAGCCATGTGGGTCTTGGAAATTTAGCAGTGGGGGAGCAGTGGCAGTGTTCATTTCCACTGCTCCCCCGCTGCCAAATTTCCAAGTCTGTGGGGAGATTTGCAGGCTGGATTACTTGGCTGTGCGGCCGACACGCCAGAGATTGAGCACCTCTGGGTTCAACCTTCAGCTGGTTTAGATTGGTATAGTTGCACTGTCTTCAGTAAATTCAGTAAATAGTTGGCCTCCGATATTCAGTCTAATACCTAATAGCAGAGGTCCTTATGACTATCTATGCGTAGCTATCAGTCTTAATATTTTCACCTTTAAACAGATTTTGAAAACATTGGATGAGAGGAGTTGGGTAGACCTAGAGTATCATTTCATGATATAACAAGCCAAATTCTGCTGTCAAAAGTATATAAGGATACAAAGAAATTGAGCTGTTGAAATGGGCAGATTCTGTTCTGCATTAACAAAGCATGGAAACTAACCTGTGTTAACTGAAAAGCAGATATACTGATACAAATACAAATAAATACAAAGCTCAATGTTGTTCATTATGGAGATGTATTGTGTTATGGTAGCACTCAGAAACTTCAGACAGGGCATGTTTGATTGTCATGGATCCACAATCAGAAATGCACCACAAGATTCTCTGTCTTTCCCCAGGGTAGGTGTATCGGGGGTTGTGGGGAATGTTTTGGAGGCAGTGACTATTAGGGGATGACTGGAGAGGAAGCTTTCAGTGAGAAGAGGGGGAATGGAGGTCCCTGGGAGGTGGAGCTAGCTGTGACTAAGGGGAGATTGGCCTGGGGAGATTTTTGCAAGGATTTTAACGAGGGCTGGGCGGTAGTCTGAATGTAGGAGGAGGGTTTTGCCAGTTTTGTTTTACAATACTCTGTTGTCAAAGCATTTGATGGCTTTTTCCGTTTTATTTGTTCTTCCCTATAATAACCTCCCCCCCTTTTTTTTGTTATTATTACTTTAATGAAGAGCCATGGTAAATTGTGATTTCTGGGCCAGTGAATGACCTGGGCATACCCATTCATGCCCCATTCAGCAGCGTGGGGGACCAGTAAGCTTACACAAACCCAGGGTGCATCTCTGGGAGCACCCCCGGGTTTTGTCACTGTGGTACAAAAGTGCCTGTGTCATTGGTTCCTGTTTACAGTTACATTTGGATGATTGTTGCTTAAAGCAGGATTGCCAGAACTCATCAGGGCCCGTGGGCTGGACGAATGGCCTGGGAATGGTCCATGGGCTGGATAAATAGTGTTGGGCCAGTTTGTGGGCTGAATTGATCCTGCAGACTGCTCCTGCATGCTAGATTTACCATGCAGGGCTGGTCTAGTTCAGGCACCGCATGCAGCGTGCTCCCAGGACTGCCCCCGCATGCCACGTACAGGGTGTCACAGTTTGGCCCTACGTGCAGCACGTACTCTAAACCAGTGCCACATGAAGTGTGTCCTGGCCCCAGCCCCACGTGCCTCACACAGCCTGTACTGGCCCCAGCCCTGCATGCCACAGGCAACACATGAGGCTGAACCAATGCAAACCACATGTAGTAGGTGGGTCCACTCTGAGACAAGGGGTAGCACCACAGGCCAAAAGACAGGGCTCTGCAAGCTGGACCATGGGCCACATCTTTGACTGGCTTAAAGTATGAAAATGTAAAAATCAGACATTTCTAAGCAAGGGAGACCCCCTAGCAGTTTTCTAGAGCTTCACAAACTTCCAGTTGTCCTTGTTTAACCCCAGGAAGTAGGTTTATATCCATTTTACAAATGAGGAAGCTGAAGCACAGAAACTAATGACTCTTTCTAGCCTGATGCTCAATCAATGTATATCAAATTAGCTTAATGTTCATCCTGGTGTTCAGATTGTCTGTGAGAGAGTGTGATCCTCACCAGATAATGCCATTCGCTTGTCATTAGAATCAAAATGACTAGGCAGAATAAAGGTAGGTTTCTGCTTGTCCTGAGAATCAGGTCAGTCGACTCTCGTGGTCCATTGATCAAGCTACATGCTATATATGAGCAGATTCTGTTGGCTCTGTTCACTTGTCATCTTATACTTGAGAATACCTTATACAACTGTTGGTCCTCAAATATGGGTGCTGTTAATACAGCTTTATATGAATATGATGACAGTATTTCCTGGTGCTGCATCATATTCACTGGGGAGGCAGACTTGTAAAAGCCATGTAGTTGCCACTCTACCTAAGTCCCGCATACACAGATTAGTATATGAGGTCTTTATGTCAATGTCATCTCTGGCAAATGAGTAATATGTCTCCTCACAAAGAAAAGGATGAGATGAGGGGCAAAATATCATTTTCAAATCAGAGACTTTCTGGCTGCCAAGCAGTTATTCTGTATGGTTATAGAGAAGCATCTCCCCAAGGGCTGTATTTATTTCAAAATAGGCTTTTGCATGACTTTGGGCTGCAGAGGCCCTGTACGCTTCCACGGCTTTGTGCTTACAGAGGCAGCATACATTAGCTTATTTTATTCTTTGACTCCCAGTGCCCAGACCAACGCTCTCTAGGGCTAGGGACAGAAATGACACGTAAACCAGTTTATGTGATCAGAAAGTGGTTTAAACCTGTAACAGAACAGAAGCTCAGTGCACATAAACCAGTTTCAAATGGCTGAAGCGGGTTTAAGATAACCCTTGTTGAATGTAGTATCAGACTTAATTGATTGAAACTAGTTTTATGAAACTTCTGTCCCAGATCCCTTGCTGATTCAAATCTGCATGGGGAGTCCCAAGGCAGCTTCCCCTGAAAGGGGTGTAATCCATAACAAATCACAGTCCCCCAACATGTTTTCCAGTGCCAGGTTGGGCTCTGCTGTCTGCTGCAGAGGGTTGGACTGGCCTCACTCCTCTGCTGCCTAGCTTGAGTAGTGAGGGCTGGCTGACATGGTGGGAGGGAGGAGGAGGCCAAGATGGGCCAAGGACGAAGACTAGTCTATGGGGGGATTGCCCCCCCAGGCAAACCCTGGCTGGGGGCTGGGGTTAGGGAGGGAGGTTAAACAGCCCTTCCCCTGCTCAAATTTACTGTTGGCTACAACTGTGGTCAACAAATCCCAGAGGCACCTGGAAGCAGGAAAAGAAAGTGATTCGCAACCCTGCAGAGTCCTGCTGCTGTAATTCTGAACTGCAAATCAGCTCACGCAGGTCTCCGCATGAACCAATTTGCCCCTGGCCTGCCTGTTGCTGGCCCCAGGCAGTAGCACCAGTCTTCTGTGATCTGGGAGGCAGATCAGGAGCCCACCCCCCAGGAGCAGTTCAACACAGCCTCCACAGCCCTCCTGGGGGTGCAAGCAGGCCCCAATCTGCCTGCTGGATGACAGGAGGCTGGTGCTGCTGGCTGGGGCCAGCAGCAGCACTGATCTTCCCAGCGCTGGGTAAGGGCTGCACCCAGTGCCATCCCAGGCAGCAGGAGCAGCCTCCTGTGACCTGGCAGGCCGATCAGGGCCTCCCACATACACCCCTGGGAGGGCTGTGGGGCTCTGAATCCTCCTGTGGTGTGGGGGGCCCTGATCTGCCTGCCAGATGACAGGAGGCTGGTGCTGCCAGCTGGGCACAGCCCATGCCAGGAACATCGATGCTGCCGCGGACCCCAGCCAGTAGCACCAGCCTCCTATCATCCAGCAGGCAGATCGGGGGCTTGCCTGCACCCCCCGGAGGGCTGGGGGGGGCTGTACTGGACTCCTCCCAGGGTTGCAGGCCCCTGATCTGCCTGCCAGATGACAAGAGACTGGTGCTGCCAGCTGTGGCCAGTGGCAGCACCAATCTTCTCGGCGCTGGGTGGGCAAAATGTCAAAATAGCATTGAAACACCAAAACAGTTTTGGCAAAGTGAAATGGAACAGTGCTTTCAAAATGCAACAAAACTTGAAATGAAACATTGTTCTGTCGAAACATTGAAACGAACATCAAAGCAGAATGATGCTATTTTGCACAGCCCTAGTAAATGTCCATCCGCTGCTGCTTCAATTTAATCTGTGCTGCTTAGACTAATCTGCAAATACTGAATGGATTCAGCCTCAGGCTTTGTGACTATCTGTACCTAGCCTAGATGTACAGTTTAATACAGCACTTGGAAGAGAACAGTCCTATTTGACAAACACAGACCAGGTTGGGTTTGGAACTTTTTGGGAGCAGTGGCTACGTTTCTCCCTTTACAGTATTCTCCAAGGACAATCACATAAAAACAGTCATTAATGATTAAGGGGCCATGGGAATATCTTGAATATATTATGGCTGTCACATATTTTGCCTGTAGTTTTGCTTTTAGATTGTTCACTGTGTGATTACAAAGGGTTAACTCAAACAGGAGGTATTTGCACGTAAGCAAGAAGGGGAATAAAAGCTTTGGATTTATCAGTACTTACAGGAAAATGCAGGTGTCATTCACTTTTGACATTGTACCTGTGGCTATGCTGAGTTCTGCAGTCTGGCTTGTAAGCACTGAGGAAAGTAGAGCAAAGGGCTTGAAGGTAGATAGATCATCCTGGAAGGACAGGGCAGGCAGTGAATTAGGGGCTGCTGGAAAGCAGACTGAATCGCAGTCCCAGAGGCTGCATATCTCAGCCAGTAGGTAAGGTACCTGTATTTTCTAGCACGTTAGAAACCCTTTTTCCTCTTTTTATGCCTTCTTCCTGTTGTTGTGATTAAACATCGGTTTATTTTAATAAAGGTGTTGCTGGGTCACTGAATTGGCCAGCACAGGCCTGCTGAGTAACCACAGTTGGTAGGTGGGACCTGGTCTATAAGTGGGAGAACTGCTGGACTCCACATGAAAAGATATAAAGCTGTAGGCCCTTGGGTGAGTGCATGCCAATAAACTTGACTGGGGTCAAAGACGTACCTAATCATGGCCTGTGAATACATGTGGGTGTATTTTTAAGAACATTTTAGGACTTGTAGTTAGAGAATTTGCCCCTTGACTTCACTGGACTTTGGACCCATTCCTTACAGACTTCTATGCCTTTATGCAAGATTTTACAGTGGCCTGAAGATCAGGCTAGATCAGGGGTGCAGAGCATGGGCCCCTAGGATAGTATCAATGACCCAGTACCTTGGCCAAGCAGTGACTGGTGACTTGGCCAGACTCTACATGTGCCTAAGTGAGTTGGGTGTGCTGCAATTCTGATCCGGATATATGCAGGGATGGGAGTAGGCCCAGGAGCTGTGACTGCACCTCTGGTACTGACTCCTGCAAGAGCTAAAACTGGGACCAGACCAAGGCACCACCAGTAGCACCAGGAAGTAATGGGCTGTGGCCATGGCTTGTTCTTGTCAAGTCTGACAGGAAAGCAGGGTCCTATAAGGGGAATGACCTTTCCTCATTGCTGGACCCTGAGAGAAGGGGGCTGTGAGGCTGGGGCCAGTGGGGCTATCCCAGGGGTGAGCAAAATGCGGCCCACGGGCCAGATGTGGCCCACCAAGTCATTCTATCCGGCCTGTGGAGCCCCTAAAAAATTTAGAAAATTAATATTAATCTGCCCTGGGCTTCCTGTCATGCGGTCCCCAATGGCTTGCCAAAACTCAGTAAGCAGCCCTCCACCCAAAATAATTGCCAGTCCCTGGGCTATCCCCTCCCCTCCCCTCCCCTCCCGTTACCATGGATCCTCTATTGAAAATTGGAGCCTCTAAGTTTCCTTCCATAGTTTTGGGGATGTGAACCATTGCATTAGACTATACTAAAATCGCAGAAGACTCAGTTAAAGGCAGAATAGCATATTCAGAGTCCTGAATCTTGGGGAATGAAGTTTAATTCCAAGTACTGATTTCTCGGCCTTTTTATTGCTCCCTTATCACCAAGAAATCTAAAGTTAATTGGTCAGGGTACACTTAGCTGAAAAGCTCTACGTGAAACATGTTCCCTTGTCTATCATTTTTCTCTAAGACGATGCTTTCCCCAGCATTCATTTAGAAAAGACCGGGCACTGTCTGGCTGTGTCTTTGGGAGAAAACAAACTGAAGTCCATGGACATTTTAAGTTCACAATTAAACCTTCACTACAAGGAATAGTCTGTATTATAGTAGTCTGTAGCCTGTTTCATTTGTAATGTGGAGAATTGTAATATGAATGTGAACTGTTACTAAGAAATAGGGAATCTTAGGCTTCTGTTAACTGTTATCTCAACATTAATGGATGAAAGCAGACTCATCATTTTACTCAGAAATCTCTGAATTTTGTCTCGTGCTATGTCTCTCTCTAGAATCATAGAATCAATGAGTCGGAAGGGACCTAGACAGATCATCTAGTCTGACCCCCCTGCCATGGGCAGGAAGAAGCACTGGGGGTGGCAGAGGTCATAAGACCCCAGCCAGGTGCCTGTCCAGTCTCCTGTAAACGCAATGGCCCCTTTTTAGTGCAAGAAGATTTGCTTCTTGTTATCTCACTCACCCCAGGTCACCTCAGCTGGGACTCAAACCCAGATCTCCCACATGGTAGGCAGGAACACTGCCACCACCGGTGGCCAAAAGTAGATATCATCGCCTGAACAGGGACTTGAACCCTGGACCCTCAGATTAAAAGTCTGATGCTCTACCAACTGAGCTACCCAGGCTCACAGCTTTGCTATTTTTGTATTTTTTGTTCACTAAACAACAAAAACTACACAGGTGTGGCGGTATCCAGATAATTATGTAGGGTAAGTGCGCAACCATGCATAAGCTGTCTAATTTACACAACTTGTCTGGTGATTTTAGGACACAATGAGCAGCCCTAGAGGGCTCCAAAATATTGAAAGGAGGAATCCTACCCTCCAGAAATGTATTACGGGTGTATCTGTGTTTCTGGGATGTTCCCAAGAGCTCTGCCAGGCAGCATGCCCCACCCCTCCTCCCTGGATGTGCTTCTTGGTGGCTCTTTCAGGAGCTCTGATATGCCACGTATCTGGGTACGCAAGAAAGACTGTGCTGAGAGAGTATCAAGTTGTATGTTTGACTCAAAGGGTGTCTTTTTATAGCCTAATCTTCTATCTGCACTGAGAGCATGGGTGAATTACTACAGACACCACACTACAGACTGTGGCTGCATCCATTCAGGAGAAGATTAAGCTCCTGCAGGGAAGGTCTGCAGGTGTGCAACTATGAGAAACCATCCTCCTCCTCCACCTTAAAAGAGGGAGGGAGAAGTACAGCCATCTGCTGGGGAGGGGCATCATGGATGGTTCCATTCCCGTAGGTCCATCTAGCACATGGGATAAGTGTGAGACACCAGTACATTTTTTATCAAGCACAGGTATTTTAACTCTCTGATTGCTGGTGCTGGTCCTGGATGGGAGACAGAAAGATGCAAAGTACTAGTTAATAGATTGGTACTACTAAATTAGATAGCTGCTGATGTTTGCATCTCTACATGCGTATCATAGATACTCACTAAAACTAAAATGAAATATGATGTCTTTGGAAGCAGAGAACAATAGCTGAAGTGTCAGGTTAATAAAAGACATTGCCTTCCCACGCCGGGTTCTAATCTGCTCGATGATTGCGTTCATTCTGCCAAATCATATTTAAAAATAAAAAATAAAACCAAAATGAGAGTAGCAAAAACTTGTAATTACTTCACTGTTATGTATTCTGTTGAGTTTCACTGCATTGAAATGTATTTCTAAATAACTGAAAGGGTTGCAATAACATCTGGATGTTATTGTGATTGTATAAGGAATTAGCCAATAGCGTTACTGAAGGTGAGAACTGATGCATGGCATTTTTTTTCATCTGAGGATTCCACACTTGGGGAAATTTCAGCAGTGTTAATGTTGATTTGAGGAATGATCATCTCATTTCTGAAAGAGAATTTGAATTAAGGTTCCTAAAGGAAAGCCCATCTTTATTCTGAAATATTTTCTAAATTAAAAATTAATTGAGCTGACAGAGTTCTACCTGGTGAGCAAAAATATTTCTTCTTTTGAATGAAAGTATAACCTATGATGATATCAAATTTAAAATCATGGTGACTTTATAAGTATAGGACAACTGAGAACAGAAAAGATGGAAATATTAGCTTTGTGGAGAATCATCCAGTGAAAATGACAGGGTGTTGAGACTGGTCCTCGGTGTTTCAAGAGATAAGAAATATAATGAAGAAGTTACAGTGACTCGGTAGCTTGAATACAGAGATGAATCCTCAGATGGCATAAATCAGCACGGTTCCACTAAGTCAGTGGAGCTGTGCCAGGATACCCAGCAGAGGTCTGGGACTTTATTCCTTACCAGGTCATGGGTATTTGGTCTTGTTCGCAAAAAGACCTATGCTAAGGCACCACAGGAACACTCTGCATGATTTTCAGCTCTTAGTCCCTTCACTAATTAAAAATAATAGAAGTGCAGGCTGCTTATGACATCTTAGATGTTTCATTCATGAATGAGCTTTGTTGATTCTCAGGGTTTAGTGAGTTTTATAATATGGCCTGGGAAAAAAAACAACCATTGGGATTTTGTTATTTGAATGTTGGTTCTTTCTTCACAACATAAAAATAACCATAACTAGTAATACAAAGGTATACTCATGTTCTTCCTCTCTTAAAGGTAGGCAACCTCTAGAATGCTCCATTACGTTCACTCCACTTGCCTGCTGTAACTTATACTAGTAATTTATAATTACTGCGGATGGCATGGGCTATAAACAAATTTATGTAAGCTAGAGAGAAAATGCAAGAATTTGTTCAAAAAGTAGTAGGTCAAATTTAGCCCTTGCAAAAGCAGGAGGAGCTCCATTGTTTTCAGTTAATTTCATCCCATACTTATTTTCTTAATTTATTGTACTTAGTCAACAGCTTCTTTTCTTTTATCAGACAGATCTTGACTTTGATATACTTCTTTCTCTGTCCTGACTAAACTCCAATGTGGAAAACACAGCAGAGCTCATATTCACCTGGTAGATCTGAAAGGAGAATTTTTCTTTCAGTTTTGCACAAGCATGCCTTCAAGGGAGGGCAAAGTGCACATCAGCCATTGCAGATGATGTGTATTGTAGGGGGAGTCAATATGCTAGACCTTTTCACCAGTGTGACTTGGTCCAAGAGAAGCATCATGCCTGCAACCTGTCTAAAGTCATGTCCTAGACAGTTGTTAAGACCAACAGGTCTACAACAAATAATCCTAATTGCCCATGCTGATAAATGGCATCTTGGAAGGAAGGGAAGAAGAGGTTGATTAGGGTGATGACAATGAAAGAGAAGGCACGGGATACCGTTCTAGCAAAAACATCTGTGACTATCTCTTAAACCAGGTATTTAACAAAGCTTGTATTTCTCTAATCCTGAAGGAGTTTGGGCAATTTAATATTCTGTTTAACTGTTTCTAAATCTGGGTCCTGGGTAGACTGGTTACATATTCCAGCTCTAACGCAGAAACAGATACCCATCAATGGAAACTCTGTGTATACGTCATTAGTGAGCCAATCAGATAAATTTTATACAAATACAGTTACTGCTTGCATGACTCAGTAGCTGGTGTTCTTGCTATCTCTTTCCAGCATTGATTCAGAACCTACTTTCAGCGCAGCTGAGAATATACCAGATACTGAGGCATGCAAACAATTACTTTGTATAAAATCTGCTTTGTTGGTCAATTGGCTTCATGCAACCAGATTATTCATTTATGGTGTTGACATGGTTTCAGAATCAAAGTCAAAATACATAGCAAGTCTGACTGAAAATTGATTGTGAATTACAAAAAACGTGGACAGGGTTTACATTCTTACAGGTAAATATGGGGACATTTTATTCAGGAGGCGTAGGTTTTTGTTGAAGCTATAAAAGCTGATATAGCTGCTTAGACATTGATAGTGATAAATTATCTGTTATATCAATTCCAGGACTACAACACATTTGTGGAAAGGAATCCTCTTGGCATGCCCCTTAGTGATATCAAAGAGTCATAATAAAGCAAAGGAGAGAGCGACAGTTTTATATTTACACTGTTGGCACCTTACTGGCTGAACAGTGTATGTGGCTTCAGTTATACTGGCATTTAACTTTTCGTGTCTCTGTCTCACAGAGGCAAAGAGCAGGCCTCTGTTTAGGACTAAATGGTTTGAAAATAGATACTGGGATGAAACACATGTTGCTTGCAAGGCCTAAAAATAGGTCAGTAACTATATTTTATTCTCGCGATTAGTGGAAAGTCCATAGTTTAATGGCCATGCTAGCCATAGGTGAAAATAGCATTGAGTTCCTGCTAGAAGGCCTTAATGCAGATGAAAAACTGTATCTAGCAAGAAGCTCACAACTTTCTGGTATAAGGATCTCTGCATGTTCAAGAAAAAGTTTGTACAAATCTCTAAATTAAGGCAACAGCCTTTACTCCATCCCCACAAGAGGCCCCTAAGAATGTTTTATCCTTCTTTGGCTCCTTACAGCACTGCTGGTGTTGAACCTCTCCAGAAGGCATCATATATTTCTTACGAAAGTAGCCCTTTTGGTAATTGCTTTCTCCAATCTGACAAGCTTTTGAAGCTGGGAGCTTTTTCTGATGACACCTGTGATTGTACTTGTCATTCAGACAATTAGTCCTCACAGAAGCCATCATAGTCTTTCAAGAAAAAATTCTCCTTTCATTAAGCATCCCTGGGAATATTATCAGTCTCACCTCTCGTTTGATATTTGTTATGCAGACCCATGCCTGTCCATACATGTCCATATTAAATGGATGATTCTCCTTCTCAACCTGAAGGCACATTACAGTAAAGCTCTCACTGTAATGTACCTGTGGCCCTTAGCATGATGAAAAGCAGGATAATTTATCACTGCTTGTCTCACCTTCTGTTTTCCTTATCCTGGAAACAAGCAGGTCATCCAGAACAGAAACATTCCCAAAAGACAAATGTCAGCATCAGAAAAAACACTGCCACAGCTGGTAAAATCAGAGGTCAGCAAGCAGGCAGGTCCTTGCCTTTGCTAAAGGGCAGAGTTTACCCTGTAGCAATTCAGGTTCCCATTGAAATCAGTAGAAAAACTCCTATTTGCTTAACCAGAAACAGGATTTCACTCTGTGTCCATCCAGTGTTGCAGACTCTGTTTGGTTTCAGTGTGTTGACTTCATTTAAAATCTGTATCTCACCCTGTGAGTTAGAATATCTCTTACAACTGAACTTTCTATGTGAGGCCTTAGCAATGCCATATATTCAACATCCAGTAGCATATATTGAGTAATGAAAAGATCTGTTACATAAATCTAAGAAAGTATGACATGTCAAATAATAAGAAAGGCAACATTTTATCATGTGAAATTACAAATGGTTTATCTGTAGAGCAAATGACAGCTAAGCCCACAGCCAGATTTGAGAACCAGGAAAATAGAGTTCAAATGACAGCTTTACCACTGATTTATTCTCTGACCTTGAATTTTTATACTGCTTTAGTTTCTCCATCTGCTAAACGGCCACAATAATTTATTTGGGCCACGCCCACATGAGTGGCCAACTGCGCAGCTGTTACGGCACAGTCCCATCGTCGCACGGTTATCTTTAGATGGTAGTGCGCAGTAGTGTCGCTGTCACGGTCTGTGCCTGGCAACGCTATGGCGCCATAGCAATGAACTAGCGTGTAGTAGCTCATTGCTACTCTGCTGTAGGGTCTCGTATAGATGCGCCTTTGGAGATGTATATGCTGGTAGCCCTGCATATTAGAAGTACTACGTGTTTTTATTATTATTCTCAAAGGCTTGTGGCCCAATCCTGATTTCAATGAGGTTAATGGCTGTTTTGCCATTGTCTTAGAAGATACCAGTATTTGTCTTTTGCCCCTTCTTCAGTGAACATTGATCTTCCTACAATCTAATCAGCTAGTGAACAGCGTGCTTTGTCTTGCATGTTTGCTCTAGACAGATAGTTTTCATCCAGTGATCACCTTGCTACAACCTAAAGTCTCCTACAATTTCAGTGCATGTCATTCACTATTCTTCTGGGCAGTCATCTCATTTGTAGGTAGATAGGCTTTGTCTTGTTTGAGTTGCTTTTATTACATGATAAATGTTTTGGGGTGTACATTTGCAGCCAGCATCAAGTAGCCATGAGAGTTACTGAGGAGGAGGAGGACAGGATGACACAGCATTGATCAGCCTGATCCTCTGGGTAAAAGCTGATGGTCCTGGAAACAGGTTATCAACTTTAACTCAGCAGGAGCATTTCAGTTATTTGGTGGCTATAAAGGGGCACGACGCCTGAAGTTTCACCAGTATTTCACTGGTGAGAGCAAGTGAGGTCTGAAAGCTTTTGTTTTATAATAATGGATGACAGAGGAAACAGTATGATCTAGCAGGGCTGTGTGAAGCTTTGCCGGCTGTTTCCTTTTGACGCTTCTTTGACTTGTTTTGAGCTCAAAACAGTGAAATCAAAATGAAATGAAGGGCTTTGAAACAGCCTTGAAACAAAACAAGGCCAGTCAAAACATTTTGAAAGTTTTTAAACATTTCGAATTTCGAAGCAGCCAGCCAGACGGTGGGAGGCGGGGAGAGCCAGGGATGCGCTCCGAGCTGCTCCACAGCCCCGTGTGGCTCAGCCGGGTGGGGAGTGCAGCCCTGGCTCTCCCGGCCTCCCGCCACCAGGCTGCACTCCGTGGGGCTGGTGGAGCTGATTGGAGCTCAGTGCTGGCTCCGCCTGCCTCCCGCTGCTGGGCTGTGCTCTGATTGGCTCTGCCAGCCCCATGAAGCTCAGCCCAGTGGCAGGAGGTGGGCAGAGCCGGTGTTGTGCTCTGCCTCCCACCACCGGGCTGAGTTCCACGGGGCTGAGAGCTGCTGGGAGCTGAGCCCAGTGGTAGGAGGTGCTTCCCCTTGCCAGGCTCAGTTCCCCAAGACTGCAAGCCGCTGGGAACTGAGCCCGGCAGCGGGAAGTGCCTTTCCCAGCCAGACTGAGTTCCCCAGAGCTGGGAAAGGAGCCCGGCGGTGGGAGACACTTCCCCCAGCCAGGCTGAGTTCTCCAGCACCGTAAACTACTGAGAACTGAGCCTGGTGGCAGGAGGCACTTCCCCAGCTGGGCTCAGTTCCTCAGTGCTGGGTCCCAGGCAGCAGAAGCAGCCTCCTGCCATCCGGCAGGCAGTTTGGGGGCCCACCCACACCCCTGGGAGGGCTGCGGGGGCTCTGCCAGACTTGTCCCAGGGGTGCAGGCCCCTAATCTGCCTGCTGGATCACAGGATGGTGCTCCTGCTCCCCGGCTCCTGCTTGTCAGCAGCTTGAGGTGCAGTTTCCTAGAAATCTCTAAACCTATCTCCTTTAAACTTGGCAGGCTTCATGGCCTCAGAAGGGGGCCACCATTCTTGCAAGTTTCATCAGAATCAGGCAGGAAATTACCAAGTTATAGGCTGTTTCATGCTTCCCCATTATAGCCGATGGGTGAAATGTCAGAACGGTGTCAAAACGGTGAAACTGTTTCAACAAAATGGAGCAGAACAGTGCTTTCAAAATAAAATGAAACTTGAAATGAAACACTCTTCTGTTAAAACATCAAAACAGAAGTCGAAGCAGAGCGCTGCTGTTTCGCACAGACCTGTTATCTAGCATCTTACAGTAGCAGTATAGACGCGGATGTTCCAGCCAGAGGTGTAGCGATGCAGCCGGACGACCAAGGCAGCTCCCACGCAAGTGTTGGTGTCTTGCCATTAGTGTGATCATGCAGCTGCAGCAGCAGCCCTTTTTTTTCCCATCTCCCACCAAATCAGTGCCTGGGGCTTGGTCACCCTGACACTGTCCCCCAGGTTCCCAGGTCAGTCTTTGGGGCCTCTGTCCAGCACCCTCAATGGTGGGTGCAGTGTGGATGGGCTTGGGATGGGCTTGGGTGACCAGGTGGTGGGGCCAGATCTGGCAGCAGCACCCCCTCCCCTCTTCTCCCTCCTTTCCCCCGCCGCCCACCCACCACACTCCCGGGGGTGACGGGAATGACTGCACATGCCATGACCCCGGATGCCCCCCATGATTGGGCTGGGTGGGGCTGAGGGACCTGCCATGGACCAGGTAGAATCCCTTGGTGGGCCGGATCTGGGCTGCAGGCCATATTTTGTTCACCCCTGTTAGAGATGAGCTATATAGTAAGCAGCCACTTATTCCATCAGACGCACCTGAAATCACTTTGGAAAATGTAAGGTGGAAAGAGTAGACTATGGATTATAGATACTGAAAACAAGAAATACAGTCTACTTCTTTGATATTTTTTTTCCTCACAGAAGCCTTTAGTTGGGGTAAGAAAGTAGAGTGCCATTAAGATGTTTCAGGCAAGATTTTGCTTCCTAATTTACACCTATATACATAGCTGGCTCTTATTCTTATTTTCTTTATAGCTGTATAAAACTCAGCAGCTTTACCTGATATGTCTTAGTTGGCTTCAGGCAGACAAGGGTCTTTGGGTAAATCTTATATCTTTATTAGATCAACTCAAATAGTTGGAAAAATTCTTCTGTGCTGGTTGGATTCATTTACTCCTGAATTTGCTGTCTTCATTCCCACTTCCCCCAAACTGTAGAATTTCTTAATATTTGTAACTTCTCTTAATGATTACCCGCCTGTGAATGGGATTTTCTCCAGCTCAGGCTAATTCTCTAAGTCATTGCTAGGAGACAAAACAAAGGCAGGATGGAGATGTATCGTATAGACTAAACAGTACAGTATAAAAACCCAGTCTTCCTCCAGTTGAAATCAAGGGAAAACTACACCTGACTTCAGTGAGTGCAGGATCAGACCATAAATCCTTGAAACATGACAAGTCCAATTTCAGATTTAAGTATTACTACATTTCAACAACTTGCATTTGACTGAAGGACTGTAAGATAAACTTATTCCTTTCCCCTCCCCCCAACCCCAAAGTTCACTACACAATCTATTAGATCTCTTCAGAAGACAGACAGGGTGCAGACAGAAGCTGTTTGTTACATGGTCAGCCCCCTGAAAGTGCTCTATAGGCATGCTGTGACACGTGTATGGCTGCAGAGTGCTTTTAAAGTGGCCAATCACACAACGAATTAACCCTCATCAAATAAGGGCTCAGATGAAGACACTCCACTTTGGAGCACCTTAGAGAACTTCTTTTCCCTAGGACTAATTTATGGTATGATTGGGGCTAGGCTGATACAGCCCAGGCCCACCCCCAAGAGCTTTCTGCAGGAAGGGAGGGGGAGTGAGCTGCCAGTTGAGGTTTGCCCAGCCTGAGCTGAAGGGGGGCAGCTCCTCTGTTGCAGAAAGGCTCCTTGGGTTCCAGGAGGCAGGCTCAATCCCTCCTCCAACCCAACAGGCAAACATCTGTTGGGTTGGGCAGTGGGGGTGTGCTCTAACTCCTGGCGCTTTATGTAAAGTGTCATGAGTTAGGCCAGGGGCCTGCATGTCTGCCAGTGCCCACAATGGGAATGTTATTGCCCTGAATGCAAACAAACAATGCCTTTAAAAACTTTTGAACAATTTCTTGATAAACAACGTATTGTATTAGCACTGCAAATAGTAACACCACTGACTGTTGTTCAGATATACAGGACATTTTTATACATAAATGTGTCACAGCACCGGGCAATTTGAGAAGTGCCCGGCACTGTGATGCCTACCATTGTATAAGTAGTGAAATGCACGTCAGCACTGAGAAAATTGTGGCGACATGCTTTAACTCAAAAATGCACTGCTGCCATTTTCTGCACACTGACATGCTTCTGCCACTTACACAACTCCATGCAGCACAGTACAGTTCACTTCAGCTTGCATGCAGAGCAGACTTGATTAATCGAATCTGTAAGTCTGTTCCAAAGTGGTGGACCTCCTGTGTGTCGCTGGAAAAAAAAAGTTTGTGTATAAATGCCCACAGTGCCTCCTATTGGCTACTAATGTTCAGGTGCCAGCTAATTAGGCAATTAAAAAAGAACTGATGGAATACTGAAACAGTACCAAATACTTGGTGATCCTGAGTCATCTTTTCTGGGACATGAGCTGGCAAATTGGACAACCTGACTGCTTCCACTCACTAGGGCTTTGGGAGAGTGGCTCTGTTTCTTAGCTTTCTAAATTGTGTACAGATTTTAGGAAACCTACTGGGTTCAGAAGGCAAAATAAAATCATGGCTTCTTTTGTAGGCATGAGATTGGGAAAGCAGGGAAAGAGTTTTCTCTCTGCCCATTGAACGATGTGAAGTATTGCCTAAGGGGAACATCATAGACACTGGGCACATCTATACATGCATTATGGCACTTTTCCTAATGCACATTACATTTAGTACCTCCAGTGTGAGGTATTAAACAAATGTGCATTAGGCTGCCTTAATGTGCAGTAATGACCGTGCATGGATTTTAAGTGACACTTAATGTACAGCAATCTATTTTACTGTGCATTAGCGCAATTGCATGGTTTTTTACATGACGCTCTAATGCTCAGTAAAATAGGGTACTGCGCACTGAAGTGCACATGTAGATGTGCCCACTGTGTCCCAAAGGGTTTTTGGTGGGGTTTGGATTGATGAGTGGCTCTAAGAAAGGAACACTATGTTAAGGCTAGCAAGACCATTGGATATTATTATTCATATAGCCAGGAAAAGTGACAACTGTAAAATGGTACCTAATAAAACAAACAATGGAGGAGCTTGACAAAAAAAAGTTTCTAGAGCTAGCTTTGCTACATATGTCTCTATGGGACTCCCAGCAGCACACCTCGAAGTGGGCACTTCTACACGTATGCCGGACTGCGCAGTTGTTACTGCGCAGTCACTTAGTACTTACTTAAGCAGATCTTAAACAAGTACTAAATGACTGTGCAGTAACTGACATTACTGCACAGTCCCAATGCCACATGAGTCATTTCTGATGCTACTTCACAGTAGCAATGACTTACTGCACAGTAGCTTTGAGAACCAGGGGTGCTTGTTGCTACTGCACAATAACATTGACATCACGGTTTGTGCCCGCCAATGCAATGTTGCCGTAGCAATGAGCTACAGTGACAAATCATTTCTTGAGTGACCAGAATGATTAGAAATTGGTTTACAACATGAGAACAGAGACACACTCTCTCTTTTTGTGGGCTACTGAATGTATCCAAGGTTTCTGGGACTTCGGGCCTGTGAGCTGGACTCATGGGTTTCTGGTACTGCATCCTGTACGGAGCACAGGACGTGTAAGTGCTTCTCACAATCTCCATTTTACACATACATTTGGTTTTCCCAGATGAGTTGGAAAGTAGCGATGCTACATATTAGTATGTATAGGTATGTTGATATACATTTGTACATGTTCAAGTATAGTTTTTATAGTAAGAGAAAATGGGGTTCCTGTCTATACTAGAAACTCTGTAACAGCATTTAAAAGCACAATACAATTTGACAGTGTTACAGAACTATTAAGTACCTTGGTAGAGGCTGAGTTGTGAGGGCATTTTCTTATCAAACTTATCTTAATGCCATTCTGAACCATGCTAAATAACCAGGAGGTAAACATGATTTTATGGCAAAGGCCTCAAGTCCATTAGGGCACTTGCCCATTGCCAGAAATCAGTGCAGGTGAATCATTTCTTAAGACAGGTTAACTATAAGCAGGGGCAAAACAGCAGCAGAAGCACATTCAGCACTTGCTCAACTTCACCGATGACAACATGCAATAAGCTAAATTCAGCAATAAGCAGCTTTCTTTGTGTGGATGGATCTATGCAAACCAGAGGGAGGATGCAGGCCTGGGGACAGAGGCTTTGCTGACGCTTTGTCAGTGACAACCAGGGGCAGGGCTGGCTCAAATTTAGGCAGACAAGGTGAGCTCTGGCCGAGGCTAGAGCTGCCCTGCAAGGTGGGATAAGCAGAGTGCTGCAAAGCTCCGTGGATTACTGGCGGAGTGTAACCTAATGTGAATCATGATGGGATCTAGTAAAGATGTTTGTTACAGCATTTTAACCTACAGTGCTGAAGTCTGACACCACATCCATCCAGAGTTATCTTAAGAGTGGGATCCATTTTTACAGTATTCTTTGTGCCCTGACCATCTGTTTGGTGACAGCTGTGGAGCATTTTCTGCATGCTCACCGCACAATAAATTTTCTGCATGCTCACTGCGCAGTAAATCTACCAGTCTACCTGGCCATTGCCTTTTCCATCTTTAGACACCTGCAGAGCATTGGCACCTAAGCTTTTTGTCTGAGGTTTATGTACTGCTATGTTGAATACATAGTAGCATTTCAGATTGTGTCAAAATCATCAAGCTTCCTTATCTGTTTATGAAACATTTCCTGAACTTTAAACTATTTTCCAAAGCTAATGGGGGAGCCAGGGACACAAGTGGGTCAGACATTAGAATGGTATATTATTTATGTTTCCAGGACTGTTTTGTAGGGCATGTATGAAACTGCAGGAAGTCTAATGCAAAGGTTCTCAACATTTTTAGACTTAAGAGAGCCCTCATTAGACTCACGGCATCCCTCAAAAAGTGCCACCTCTTAGTTTTCACTTGTTTTCAGAAAGTTTTTAACAGGGAAAAAGTGCCAGGTAACTATAATAATATTTTTGAGAGTTTAGTGTAGCTACAGTAAGTGCTGTTTGCATTCAAGGGAGAAGAGAGAACAGAAATCTCGAGTTCATTTTCCAAGTGAGTGGATGACTTACTGGCAACTGCACATTTAGCCAAATCTCATTCTATTCTCTTTCACTTGTTTCACTTGATTACAGAAATATAAAAGAACAATTCTTCTGTTCCAAAGAACTCAGACCACAACAGGTCAGAATGCTTTTAATACTATGGATTCCTAGTTGAAGTCTCTGGGGGCATCCTGATGAGAGCACACGTGCAGTTTGCATCACACACGCACCCAGTTCCTGCACTGCTAATTTGCAGTGCAGCAGGTTTTTTTAACACTGGGAGATCCCTGTGTAAAAAAACCCCACCACTGAAAAAAGTGGCACAGCATACACAGCAGCAGCATGCACCACCAGAAATGGAGCCTGGCTGGCTAGAGCCAGGCTCTGGTTGTTGGCCAGGCTCCGAGCGGTTGGTTTGGTGCCATTGTCTCAGGAGGCCCCCAGGACCTCAGGTAAGGCTGCTGGCATCAGCACAGGTGCTGGACCCAGCCTCTTCTACCTCACCTGGGTCAAATTACTGCACACTAAAGCGCATGTGCAGGGACAAGCCTGGGGACAAATAGCAAAAATGTTCCACAGCTATTTGTCCTACAGGAAATGCACACCCCTGCATGTGCACCCTCTGTGTTTATTCTGAGAATCACTAAGAGGCCAAAAGGGTTTAGATATACAAAGATTAGATATATTTGTATATCTAACCATGCTAACTTTATGTGGCAACATGCAGCACCCTTGAAAGGAGGTCAAGGTACCCCAGGCCAATGACACCCTGGGTGAGAATCACTAATCTAATGCAGTCTTCCCTCAGATAAGGATTTTAGATGAATAGCAGTTCCCCCCTGCTTTTGAGATGAGTAGGCTTCTTAAACTTTGCAGTCATGTTCTTGAAAACAAGGTAACGTATATGGAGTGTATAAAGGGCATAAATCTAAGAAAAACAACCATACAAGTAATTCTAACTACATGTGGTTTAACTCACATGGCCTCAAAGTATATTAGCTTTCCATCATGAATTAATGGCCTCCCATCACATGAATTGGTAGGCATGCTTTGAAACCAGTCAACTTGTGATGTATAATATTTCATTAAAAAACAAACAAACTGAACAGTAAATGGTGATGTTATTTGTATAAAGCATATTCATGTTTAATGTTTCTCCATTTCCAACCTGTTAGTTTTACATTGAATAAAGGGCAAATGGCATCAATATATTTCCAGCTCTTAGACTCTGAGGCTTAAAACTGCAATGGCTCGAATAAGCTAACAGATAAGCAATGTACTATAAAATGAATGAATGAATGCATAGTGAAACAACTTAGTGGCAGCACGAATTAACAGGTAGAGTGGTGGGGAGCATTTATATTGGGTCCCTTTAAAATGAGCTTCTAAATGCTGGGGCTTACTTTTCCTGGAGAAGCCAATGGACCAAATGCAGCAGTGATGTGTAAAGTCATATTAATACACTCAGGCTCCCTTACCTCCAGTTTAATTTACATTTCAGAAACCTCCTCCTTGCTCTGTGGGCTCTGAGATCCATCAACTAAGATACTTTTACTCACTGGCAGAATATATTTCAGGAGGCCAAAAAGGTTTAACTAGACATGCTTTTCACTGCCTTAGTACCGTTTGCTGTGTCACACCTACCTGCTTTCCAGTTTCCATCATAAATGTCTTCCTGATGACCAGACATATTGTGTATATAAATGCAGCCAGGACTGCTAGCCCATGAAATATGTATCAGGAATGATGTTCTTTCTTTGAAGTGGGGCCTTGGTAACCCCACATGTGACCCCAAATGTAGGTCTCAGACCTAACGTCTTTTTTTTCCCTGTAAATGGATAAGGGACAATTCTAAAGCAGTAACTTTTAATGCTTCTGCTTGGCATGTCTTTAGTATTTAGAAACAATGGATGGACTCCTGCTCTGCTGAAGTCAGAGGGGTTTTGCCATTGACCTCACTGAGGCTGGGATTCCATCACAGATCTTTTGTCACTGACTTCACATGTAATTTTCCTTATTTTTAGTTCCCATTTAGTTCTGAAGTGTGCTAATGCAAGCCTATTAATTTGTATAGAGGGGAATTTTCAAAGGCACCCTAATCTCATTGATTTTTAAGGTGTGTTGAACACTTAACTTGCCTGTTAGCCTTTGAGCAGTTCACTCATATATTTGCTTCTTGATGAGCCCAAGGCTTTTAATAATTTTAAGCATATAACCATGCAGATCCCTTTGGTAGTTCTACTTGTACATCATTGCCAATACAAATAAGGCCATAAATAAGATCTGGCTAGAAGACAGGTTTTTTTTAAATAAGCTAAGGAGCCAACAAGTGAGATACCACACTTCCTTTTTCAAACTAAAGCTTTTTAAACTATGCTGCACACAAAGGACTGTATTTCTAAAGCTACAGCTATTCACATCTGTTGAGGATTGGGCCCAAAGCTCAGAACCATCAAATATTAAAGAATATTTCTTATCTACAATGAACTGTCCTCTAATGAAAGGTCAGTCTTTTATACAGTGAATGCACTTTGAAACACAAAATAGTTAACATTCAGTAGGTCATCTTGAAAAGGCAAACTTCAAGAAAAACGTGAACAGTTCCCTCTCTGCAGAAAAAAGAGCAACAGTTATCTTTTTATGTCACACTGAACCTCTAGGAAGATGCTGAGGCAAGAAAAAACTAATGGCTATGCCAGAGATTAAGTCTAGATTTATATCCCTTTATTTAATAGATTGTGAGAATCAAAATGTTCATAAAAGTCTATTTTGTCCAAAGGCAACCCCATCCCCCCCAAATCCTGCAGTATTTTAATGAAAGGTAAGGCTGTATGAAGGATTTTACATGCAAATTAATCATGTTGAGGTAATGAGCAGGTCACTTCCTCTTTGTTCAGAGATGCTGCATGTTACTGGATTTGATAAAATTCAGCAATGAATATCTTACATTTGCATTCATTGTCTAGGATCTGCTCCTTGCACTCCTCGCTCAGGCAAAGCCACAATCATGGGAGACTTGCCTGCCTGGTTAAGGAGTGTAGGATTCAGCCTTGACAGCCAAGTTCTCTGAGGCATATGTAACCTGTGAGCTGGTAAATATGAATGCATGTTGATGGTGCACTCATCAAAATCATCTCCCATTTGGGTTTTCAGAAGTCTTTGCAGACACCACTGGGATATAGTGCTCATGCAATCCAGGTCATTATTTCCCTAATGTTCATAAATGTGTAAGCAAAAGGGTGGTTAACTGTGTTAGTCTGGAGTCGGACAGAAGTCTTGGCAGGGTAGCACCTTGGGGACTAACTCATTCAGAGAAATGTGTGTATGCCATCTCAGGAGCAAAAATGGGCATGCAGCAGAGCACCTAATTTGTGCATATTGCCCCTATGTCAGTTCTGCCAAGCTGTATGCCACATATCATAGAATCATAGAAGTCGAGTCGGAAGGGACCATGTAGACCTTCAAGTCCGACCCCCCGCCTGGGCGGGAGAAAAAACTGGACTCAAATTAGTCCAGCCAGGTAGTCATCAAGCCTCTTCTTAAAGACCCCCAGGGTAGGAGCCAGCACCACTTCCCTTGGAAGTTGGTTCCAGCTCCTAGCCGCCCTAACTGTGAAGTAGTTCTTACAGATGTCTAATCTAAACCTCCTCTCCAATAATTTCTGTCCATTATTCCTTGTCATACCAGGAGGCGCTAGGGGAAACAGTGTCTCCCCCAAACCCTTCCGGTCCCCCCTAGTGAGTTTATAGACAGTCACCAGGTCCCCCCTCAGCCTTCTCTTGTGAAGGATGAACAAGTTTAGGTCCCGAAGTCTCTCATTGTAGGGTCTGCCCTGTAACACTGTTACCATAAAGGTATAGATGCTTAGGGTTCAAGGTCTAAAGGGATGATTCTAGCCATTGTGATCCACAGACTATAGCATTTTGTCCAGCAATTCAGGGAATGGTAGCATCCATTTTTCCGTGCTGCGTAAGAAGTAATACCTGACTAAGAACTTCTTTTTGCATGCATAACCGCACAGTTGCATTTATACACATCAGACCTGGGGCCTTCCTTTTTGCAAATATCCTGTGGCATCAGACAGACAGGAGCACAAGCCTATTTATGGCCTGGAGCCAAGGGAGTGTTCCAGAGAGTTTCTTGTTAGTGATCCATATAACCAACTGGAACAAGTACAACAAAAATACGATAAAAATCTCATTTTGAATCATAAGCTATAAAAGAAATTCCACTTGCATACTATTGCCTGAGTACTTCCACTAAAAAGAAGAGGAGGAAAAGCAAACCAACTCAAGCTATTATGATGGTATAATATCCAATTATCATAGCTCAGGGAAATGGGTGTAATATACAATATTTAAATGGAGTAAAGTCATGAACCGCTAAACTGTATTCAAAAGTATAATTGCAAAATACTATTTTAAATCATATTGAGCTCAATCCCCTGCAGATGTAAATCAGTTTTGCTGTCCTGAAGACCGTGGAGCTATACCCATTCACACCAGTTAGAATTGTGGCTCATCAAATCCATCAATCAAAAAGCAGCATCTTTTGCCAGCTGCACAGTTTTCCAGCCAAAATATTTGAGCTTCAAAAGTGTAGAACAAATGAGTAACAGGGTGTGCTCACTTAGGACATACCACTTCCTTCTCCTCTTTATGGTTGCAAAGGCCCTTCCCCTTCTTGTCCAACTGAAAAGTTTGATCAAGGCAAACCCCAGAAGCCACTCAGCTCTCCAATTCATGTGACAGTGTGGCTGCTTTTAAAAAAGTGTAGACTAAAACACAGCAAGCATTTTAAACAAGCCTTCTGCACTGCACAGACCTGAGGTTTGTAACTGCTGACCTTCTTGCAACAGAGAACAGAACGAGATCTGGCCAAATGTGCAGTTGCCACTAAGTCATCCACCCACTTGGAAAATGAACTCTGGATTTCTGTTCTCTCTTCTCCCTTGAATGCAAACAGCACTTACTTTAGTCACGCTAAACTCTCAAACATATCATTATAGTTACCTGGCACTTGTTCCCTGTTAGCAACCTTTCAGATTGTGTTTCATGATTATATGCAGAATTTGCCTAATTCATGATCAGAATTTTAAGCATAGCAAAATATCTTCCACTTCAATAACAAGCAGAATGATTAATAATAATGATTAATGCCGAAGTTTGTTGGAATTTTTGGGTAAGCAACAACATCCTCCCATTGGGAGCCCAAACCCAAGAGAAGTGAAGGCTTGCCAGAGGCCACACAGGAAGTTTATGGTAAGGTTAGAAAACAGTCCAGGTCTCTCTACTTCTAGTCCTCTGGTCTCACTAGTCTCTAAAAAATTATTTTCCTTTATTCTGTTTAGCTTTAGCTTATCCTACATTAGCCCTGAAGTGCCTGGACCTACAATGACAGACAAGGTTCTTTAGGTAAATGTGATATATTTTATTAGACCAACTAAATAGTTGGAAAAATTGTCCTTTGCAAGCTTTGGGGTACAAACACTGTTCTTCAGGCATACCAAGGATCTGCTGTTGTTTTCTGTTCTCCTGGATGGAATAGAAGCCAATATGCAAAATGCAGGTCTGTGAAAATGCAAATGTGTGGCAGTGAGGATCAGAGGCCATGGGAGACCATATGTGTGAGACAGCTAGGTTGTGGGGCATGGGGAAAGGGAGGATGTTGAACTGATGATGAATGTGGCTGGTAAAATGTAGAGAGGTTACCTGGGTTATCTGATAGCAGGCAGGTTATAATGTGCCATAAATCCAATGTCTAGATTTAGTCCATGATTTTTTTGAATCTAGCAGATTTATGAAATGAAGTTCATAGGCTTATCTATGAAAGGTGTTTTGTAAATTCCCTTTCAAGGTTACAACTGAGAGATTGGAGAGAGAGTGGTTATATTGTGAGAAGTGTGCCTGCACAGATAATGGTGTATTTTTCTCTTTGATAGATTTTCAGTGTGTGTTCATTCTGTTACACAGTTGTTGTTTGGTTTCTCTGACACATTTTCCATCAGGGCATTTGGTGCAGTGGTTGAGGTATATTATATTTTTGGAGGTGGGGGTGTAAGATCCAGGAATAGTGATGGTTCTGTTGTGGAGTGTAGTAATTGTTGGGGTGGTGGAGATACTTTGGCTGGTTTTGCATTTCTTGTCCTGGCAAGGTCTGGATCCGTTGGGTGTGGTTTGGGTCATGTGCTTCTGGTGATGAGGTTAGCAAGGTTCAGTGCTGGTTTAGGCTAGGATGGGTGGTTCTGGGAAGATCTCTTTAAGAATTAGGTTTTCTTCTAGCAATGGGTTGCAATTGTTTGAGGATTTTCCACATAGGTTCCAGGGGAGAATAGTATGTCATAATGGTGTACGATTGGGGATTTTCTTTTTGTACTGCAGCAATTCTTTACATGGTACCTAGTTGACTCTTTCAAAAGTTCAGTCTATCTCCCTGGAGGAGCGTCCTTCCTGAGTGAAAGCCTTTTTTGAGATTTGCAAGGTGATGATCACAGGTGTTCTCCTCGGTACAAATTCAGTGATATCGGAGGGTTTGGCTTTATATTACAGCTTTCTAGGGTGATTGTTGGTTCTGTGTAGATATGTATGTTGGTCCTTGGGTTTCCTATATATGGTGGTTTGTATTTTACCATTCTGGATAGTGATCATAGTGTCTAAAAAGGAAATGTTGGTGCTGGAGTATTCAAGAGAGGGTCTGATGGAGGGGTGATGATTATTGAATTTGTGATGGAAATCAATCAAAGATTGTAGTTTTTCATCCAAATGATGAAGATATCACCTATATATCTTAAGTACAGCATGGGTTTGATGGTGCAGTTCTTGAGGAATTCTTCTTCCAGGTGGCCTGTAAAAAGGTTGGCATATACTGTGGCCATTTTGATGCCCATAACTGTGCCTGTGGTCTGGAGAAAGTGTTGGTTATTGAAAGTGAAGTTGTTGTATGTGAAGATGAAGTGTATAAGTTCAGTAATATCTTTAGGTCTGTACTCTGAGTTGTAATCTTGCTCTTGTAGATATGTAAGGCAGGCTTGAATGCCAGCCTGCTGTAGGATATTGGTATATAAGCTAGTGCGACGGGCTAGCTGTCATGACTTAGCCCAGGGGTTTTGAAAGGGCAAAATATGGTTGGAGGACTTGGGATTCCCTTTCCTCACCAATCAGGCCCCAGAGACTCACCCTCCATGTCCCCTGATTGGCCCCTTGGGTCACCTGGAGGGGGATAAAAGAGGCAGTGCAGCCAGAGAGAGACCAGCGAGGGACCGCAAGGAAGGAGATTCAAAGAATTGGCAAGAGCTGGGCCTATCCAAGATTGACAGACTCTACTATAGCTCAGACATGAGTGTCTGTGTGGTGTCAGGTAGGTGACAATGGAGTCTTGATTGGTCTGTGACACGCTGTTTCTGCTGCTCCCCCTTTTCCATCGCCTGTTGTTGTTGTGAAGTTTCAAAGTAATGAGATACCTGCAGCAGACTGTTCTCCATTTGGGGCAGTCCTGGGTGGTAGCCTCCCATTAGTTGACGTCAGTGTTGCATTTTGTTAAGTTGTCCTTGAGGACGCCCCTGAAGTGTTTCCTCCACCCTCTTCTTGAGCGTACACCTTGGCTGAGCTGGGAGAATAAAACTTGCTTCGGGAATCTGGAGTTGGACATCTGGATGACATGGCTGCCCCAACAAAGTTTATGTCAGTTGTTCATCGCCTCAATACTTGTGGTGTTTGCTTGCAGAAGGATGCTAATGTTGGTGTGTCTGTCTTCCCACTGGATTCAGAGGATCTTCTGCAGGCAGCATTGATGGTATTCCTCCAACAACTTTAGATATCTCCTGTACTTTGTTCATGTCTCAACTCCAAACACTTCTCAATATTCTTTGCTGCAGGGCTACATCTGACCACCAACAAGCTTCCAGCCAGAGTGGAGCTAAACTATTCGGGGATGGTAAACTGTTTAACCTCAGCTGACTCTGAGCCAAAACCAAGGCCACCCCAACCTCAGTCATTGAGCTCCAGTACACTGATGATACTGTAGTGTGTGCTCACTCAGAAGTAGACCTTTAGGCAACCATTGACGTCTTTACTGAGGCACACAAGAAAATGGGACTGATGCTTAACATTCAGAAGACTAAGGTCCTCCTCCAGCAAGTTCCTAATGAACAGTCCCCAGCTCCAGTAATCCAAATCCGCAGTGAGACTCTGGAGAATGTTGAGTATTTCCCGTACCTCAGAAGCCATCTCTCACAGAATGTGGACTTTCATGAAAAAAATCCAATATCACCTCAAGTGTGCAAATGCAGCCTTTGGACACCTGAAGAAATGGGTGTTTGAAGATCACAACATCGGATCTGAAACTAAGCTCATGATTTATCAAGTAGTCATGATAATCTCTAAGCTTTTTTACAATAATTTGAATACAGCCCTTCTCCAGGGTCTGGCAAAAGGGTTACATTTACATTATATATCACATGTCTGTAAAAATGGCTGTCAGTAACAAGTTTGTTTGTTAGTAAAAACTTTGCAGATTATCAGTAAAAAAAATGGCTTGGGTTAGCAATACTATTGCCCCTCATCTGTAGCAGTGTAGCCACATTCATGTGGCATTGATGGCAAGCTAGTTAGCGCCTCTAAGTGTCAGTTAGACGTGTCATGTGGTCTTGCATACACTATTTCTGACAGGGGTTATCGTACACAGAGCAGCTTAATATGTTTGAAGTGAAATGCTATTGCCAGGCATGGTAACTTTCCAGTGTGGACATGGCCTGAATATTAGCATTTCAAAACAGTTGGCAAGCATCACTTTTCAATTAAGTTTTTTTTATCTGAAAATGCAAGTTTTTCACAACCAAAACTTGCAGGGATGTGTGGGAGAGAAAAGGTGAGTGGAAAGATGGGGCAGACTAGATAAGTGCCAAGGGACGTGTGTAAATGAAACAGGGGGCCCTAAATTGAAGTGGTGGGTTTTAAAAAACACCGCTTCAATTTAGGGCTGATTAAACCCCTGTGTTGTTCACACACCCCGCTGACTTACCTCCCTCTCCAGTGGGGAGGGGAGGGCAAGCTGCCATCAGGCAGAGTGGTCCCTGGGCTGTGGGGAGAAAGGACTGGTGCTTCCCTCCATGGCAGCTGCATGTCCCCATCTGCAGGCACCCAGCTTGGGCAGTCCCCGGGGCACTGCAGCCACAGAGGGAAGCAGTGGGCCCCCGTGCAGCTCAGGCAGGCAGGCAGGCTCCAGGGGGAAAAAAAAAAATCAGGCTCACTACTTTTCTTGGGTGGAGCCTCCTTTCCTGGGATGCTGTCAGACTGCCTGCAGGGCTTTCTGCAGAACCATGGAGCTGCACAGAGCCTGGTGCTTTGCTCCATGGCTGTAGGGGCAGCAAACTAAAGCTACTCGAAGGAGTTTTAGTTTGCTGTGCCCCAAGTCATTTAAGGTGGGTTATACCACCAAATTTCCTCCAGCGGCTGGAATTACTGTGCAATATGCCACCGAGGTGTACAAACATCAACACCATTAAAGCAATCCAAAAGCATTTAGCCCACTTTAAAGTGTCATGTACACATGCCTCTCATTTCGTCTATTCATGGGTATGGGTACTCATATTAGATGAGAGAAAGACAGGTCTCTATCCCAATGAATATAAAAAATGGAACAGCTCCAAGATCTTTAAAATCAGGAGAAAAATGGTGGGAAATAGTTTCTTGCCCAGTTCTACATGTCAGTCATAGATTCATAGATTATAAGGCCAGAAGGGACCTCAAAAGCTCATCGGGTCCAGCCCCCTGCATCAAGCAGGAAAGATAACTGGGGGTCAGGTGACCCCAGCGAGGTGACTGTCTAGTCTCCTCCTGAAGATTTCCAAGGTAGGTGATTGCACCACCACTGGAGGGAGCTTATTCCACAGTCTGGACACCCTGACTGTGAAGAAATGTTACCTAATGTTGGGCCTGAATCGATCTTCCAGGAATTTTTGGCCATTATTCCTGGTTTTCCCCTAGGGTGCCCTGGTGAACAGCTGCTCACTGAACCCCTGATGTCACCTCTAGTGTAGCAGTAAGCTGCTACCAGGTCCCCTCAGCCTTCTTTTCCTTAGGCTGAAGAGTCCCAGATCCCTCAGCCTTTCCTTGTATGGCTTGTCATGTAAGACTGTGATCATACGGGTGGCTCTTCTTTGGATTCTTGCAAGCTTGTCCACATCCTTGTTAAAATGTGGTGCCCAGAACTGAACACAGTACTCTAGCTGCGGTCTCTCTAGTGCTGAGTAGAGTGGAAGAATCACCTCCTTGGCTTTGCTGGAGATGCATCGATTGATGCACGCCAGAGTATTATTTGCCCTACTGGCTACAGCATCACACTGCCAGCTCATATTTATACTGTGGTCTATTATTTCCCCCAGGTCCCTCATTCATAGTGCTGGTCAGGTTGGTATTTCCAAGCCTGTACGGGTGCAGGGGATTGTTCATCCCCACGAGGAGCACTTTACATTTCTTGACGTTGAACATCATCTGGTTCCAGCTCACTCAACTTGTAAGCCTGCCTAAGTCCGCCTGTATCTGCAGCCTATCTTCAAGTGTGACCACGCTTCCTCATAACTTGGTGTCACCTGCAAACTTGGCCAGTGAGCTCGTCACCCCCAACATCCAAATCATTAATAAAGATATTGAAAAGACCAGGACTGAGCACCAACCTCTGCAGGAAACCGCTGCCCACTTCTCTCCAGGATGACACAGACCCAGTCACTATAATTCTGTGGGTTCTATCCTGCAGCCAGTTTCTCACCCACCTGACTGTCTTAGAGTTAAGCCCACAATCCTCCAATTTTCTCACAAGGATATTGTAGGATTCTAGATCATAGGCCTTTTGGAAGACTAGGTATTCAGTGTCAACCTGCTCTCTTGTATCCAGGTGGTGAATTACCTGGTCATAGAAGGAGAGGTTGGTAAGGCAAGACCTGCCTGCAATGAAGCCATGCTGGCTGTCATTCAGAATTTTACCTTCTGCAAGATTAACACAGATAGATACCTTGATGAACTTTTCTGGGATTTTCCCTAGGACGGAAGTTAGGCTGATTGGCCTATAGTTACCCAGGTCCTCCCTCCTGCCCTTCTTGTGGATGTGCATAACATTGGCCCCCTTCCAGTCCTCAGGGACTTCTCCAGAGTGCCATGAGTTGTGGAAGTATTTTGCCAAGGGTTCTGCAATGACTTCAGCCAGCTCCTTCAGCACTCTTCGATAAAGATCACCTAGTCCTGCTGACTTGTATATGTCAATTTTTTTTAATTGGTCATACACCAGTTCTCCAGTAATAGTAGGAAGGCAATTATTCCTACCGTGCTCATCCTCTGCGCTACCTGGCGTGGTTTTCCCATTGTTCTGGTGAAAGGCTGAGGCAAAGTAGTCATTCAGGAGTTCAGCTTTCTCCTGAGTGCTGGTAACCAGCTCTCTTGAGTTGTTGAGCAATGGCCCCACACTCCCATTTGTTTTTCTCCTGTTCCCTATATACCTAAAGAAGGAATTCTTGTTCTTGATTCCTGTTGCTAATCTAAGTTTGGTTGCTGCTTTAGCCTGACTTATCTGTTCCCTGCAAATGCGGGCTGGCATGGAGTAGTTCTCCTTGGGGCCTGTCCTGAGCTTCCATTGTATATAATACTCTTTCTTCTTTCTGAAGACGACTGTGATTTCCCTGTTTAGCCAACCGGGTTTCCCAGCCCTTCTGTTACCTTTTCAATGCATGGGAATGGACTTCCTTTCTACTTCAAGGATTGTATCCTTAAGGAACAACCCCTCTTCATGCACACCTTTCACCTTCGGTCCCTGGTCCCACAGCACTTGCCCTACTAGTGACCTACGTTTGTTGAAATTTGCATTTTTTAAGTCCAAGACTTCAATCCTGCTATCTGATTTGTCTGCCTTATGTCGGACGGTGAACATGATGGTTTCATGGTCACTACCACCCAGACTTCCCTCTATATTTAAGTCCGTCACCAGGTCATCTCCTCTGGCCAGGACCAAGTCTAGCAGAGTGTCACCTCTGGTTGGCCCATGCACCTCCTGAGTCAGGAAGAGCTCCTCAACACAGGTCAGGAAGGATTACAACCGATTCAACTTGGCCAAGTATTCCTCCCAGGAGATGTCTGGATAAGTCAAATCACCCATGACTATCATGTCACGTGCACATGCAGCCTCAGTTAATTCTTGGCTGAACTCCAGATCTAGTTCCTCCCCCTGGTTTGGTAGTCTGTAGTATACACGTACAGTTAGGTCTCTTTTGCTGCACTCCCCACCTTCCCCCACACACAACTTGACCCAGAGATTTTCAAGCTGTACATTTTTGGAGCCAATGTCAGCCTTCAAGGAGGTGTACTGCTCTTTCGCATAGAGAGGAACACCTCCACATTTCTTCCCCACCTGGTCTCTATCACTTATGGCAGTCATATGGACTGAATGAATTTTTGAAATGCCGGCCACATCTACACGAGTGGCAGACTGCATCACCAAGTACTAAATGACTGCTCAGTAACTGGCATTACTGCACAGTAGCGACCCTGCACAGTTTTTTTGTGATGCTACTGCACAGTAACAGAGCTACTGCACAGTAGCATCATGTCATGGTTAGTGCTTCCCAACACTACTGCACAGTACCTTGTTGCTACTGTGCAGTAATGTCTTGTGTAGATGTGCTCACTGAGTGAATTTCAGGATATTATTTCAGAAAAGATGAGGTTTCAGTTTTTCTGGAAAACTGTAATCTGCCCTAATAAGGCAATATTTTTTAGTTGGAGTAAGTTTAACTATTGGGGAAAACAATACAGAAATAACATAACTGAAGAAGGGGAAAAAATACAGCCCTGGTAGTCAATGGCTATCCCAGAAACATCAAATTTAAAAAAGCAAAATAAGAACCAGGCAGAATGTAAGGCCAAGAACAAAAAAGATGTCCTTGAAGAATAATATCTTATGCTAGAGAGGAAGTTCAAAAATGAGCAGATCATCCCAATGCCAGAAAGGTCTGAAGTAGAGTGATACCGAGTGATAAAGCATCAGGAAAGGAGTTGCAATGGAAATCACTGGAGATAAGAAACCAGGTAGCTCAGTGTAGCAAAGTACTGTGCACTAAAATCTTCCATGACAACCTGTGGCATAATAGTGTGTGTAATATGACAGAAGAATTTGGTTCAGTGACTAGTGGGTAGGTGGATGGCATCGATATATTGTCAGAAGGAGAGTCTATGAGAGACCCACCAGTTGTTTAAGGGGTTCCTTTGGAATTTCCTGGGACCAGCTTGGTACAGGAGATCTAAGACTTCTGGAAAGAGTTGTGCAGATGTGGCTTGGTCGAGCAGAAACTGACAGTGATCATGAGGATAATGAAAGCTGATAATGCACTCAATTTCTGGAAGAATGATATCACATGCTTTGCAAAATTTGGAATGCCACATAATTATTGATGTTTTACTTTGTCTTTTAAAATTTTCAATAAAAAGTAAATTTAAACTATTTTTGTCATCCGCTCTGGAGGATTTTTATATCTTTAAAAGCTTTGTTATTGTAGCACTTATATAACCAGAGAAGTTCTAATTTATACCTATTGATTTAAACTTTGCTTTACTTTTTACATTATGGAGAATCATCTTCAAAAATCAATGTTTTTTTACATTTTGACAAACCTGCCATAGATGAATGGATTTATTTATCAAGCCAGGATTTTTGAGCAGCAATAAAATATTGTATAAAAAAGAGAGCCATCAGCAAAACACCTCTGCAGCTTTCTTAATGCTGGTCACAGTAAGCTTCATTGAAAAAAGATGGCGTATGCTTTGTGTTAAGTGATCCAGAACTGAGTGTAAGGGCTCAGATGCCCTATAACATTATGGGATATCGGATAATTCAACAACATCCGCAAAAAACTTTTCCAGGTGTGTCACGTGAGCCTCACATTTCCAAAAGAAGGATAAATGTGCTGAAATAATATGAGCTCTTACAGTATTTTTCACATGTAGAAATCAAATAATCCCATAAAGGCAGATAAGTACCACTGCCTTCATTTCCCAAATGAGAAAATCAAGACACATCAGGTGATACAAATTGCCCAAGATCTCATAGGAAATCAAAGATAAAGCCAGTCTGACATTCTGTGCACTGCACCACACATCTGTGTGTGAGAGACCCAGGTAGACCGTATAGAGACAAATAGATCCAGCAGGTCTGAATTTGGTCTTATCCTTGTTGTCATTGAAATCATTGGGATTTTGCTGTTGACTTCAGTGAAAACAAGGACGAATTCAAAATGCTTTGAAATCTTAATAAAAAAATCAGTTGCTTCCATGAAATCTGATGTGAGGAAAGATGAACATTTGTGACCTGCATTTAGCAGGTCATCTTGGATCCCTCTAACCTTGGCAGGATTAAACTGGTCTCAGCTTTCATAATGGAAAATCCTGCCAGGCAGAGAATTTCCACTCTGTTTCTGCACAAATATACATTTCTTTACAACCATCTGGGGGCTTTAAGCGACATTTGCTTGTTTCTTCCCTCAACTGCACTTCATATGCATAGCCTGCTCTCAGTCAGTGCTGAGTCCACTGAGCCAGGCTGCAGATTTCCCTTCTGGACCACGCTGGACCCTGAGACGAAGCTAAGAGAAAGTTGCAGTGAATGTCTGAGGTGTTCTGCCTGACAGCTGGAATTTCTGTGAAGACTCAGGGAAAATGTAGAGAGATAGAGCACAAGACTGGCTAGCACAGGGAAGGATACAAAAACCTTGGCCCTGTTCTTTAAAGGTGCTGGGTATTGATATCTTCCATGGACTTCAGTTGATATTCAGATGAAGATGCTTTGGATTGGTGAAAAATGGTTCTTAGCTTACAATAGCTCTCAAGCTGCATCAGGCTTTCCAGGGTTAGCAAGACATGGTTTTTTCCTAGTGAAATATTTTAATGCCAATTGCCAGCTACATTTGTCTTCAGAATTTTTCCTATTTTTATCCAAAAGCCCTTTTCCATCAGAAGTGTTTCAATGGAAAATGTTTGTCTGGTGCTGCTTGTTGTGGTGTTTAGAGACAAAAAAAGAATGGGGAAAAAAAGAAAGATGTTTTCTTTTAAACAGCATGTGCAGTGATGGTGTGTCAATTTTACTGCTAAACCCCATACTCTTTTTGGTAGTGTTGCACTTACTAGTTACACTTATTTTGACCATTAATTCTCTTTCCAGTGCAAGAAAGATGGGAACATTTGAGAACAACATATTCCCTATCAGAAGGCACAGGCTTGCTACGGGAAGGGAGTCATTCAAGGACACAAAAGGAGACCAGAGGACTTCCAAAAATAAACTCAAGGGCATTGTTGTTTTTATTAATTAATGACTAATGACTCTTGTGCACCCAAAATAGTTGTTTCCTGTCCTAACACACAGAGAACAGTCCCTAAGTTGTCCCTAATGATTTTTGGAGCCTCCGTTTTGCGGTATTTCATTTAAGGTGTTTGAAATGGGTGTGATTTTTAGGGCAGAGGGAAGCAACCCAGAATTACTTGATTTTTAAAATTTTGGCTTTGGAATTTTCCCTTAGAGGCTTTGAAATGTTAAATTATAGATCATTAAATACTGTATTATGTGCCTGCTATGTGTATTCTCTCTGAGCATGCTGTCTGTGTCAGCAAGGTGAGCTATTCTTCCTTCAGCAGTGAATCAATTTTATCATGGTATGGTATTACTTTTTCAGTAATTAATACTGTTCATAACTATATATTATGATAAGGACATCTTGATTGAATTTACTCAGTCTGGGACAGGGGCAGTGCCAGCCTCTTTCTGCTGGCGGTGCTGAGGTGGGCTAGACAGAAAATTGGGTGGGGCTGTGCAAAGGCAGGACACAGGCCCTGCAGGCTGGGTTAGGCCAGGTTGGGAGCACCACACCTCTGTGGGCTGCAGGTGGGAGCAGGGTGGGCTCAGCTGCATGGGGTGGGTGGTGGA
This sequence comes from Crocodylus porosus, assembly GCF_001723895.1. Lineage (NCBI taxonomy): Eukaryota > Metazoa > Chordata > Crocodylia > Crocodylidae > Crocodylus > Crocodylus porosus. The sequence goes on along the minus strand of NW_017728927.1, from coordinate 1,803,610 downwards.
AGCCCAAGGGGGAGGCAGAAGGCTTGGACACGGGTGACACTGGATGGGGTGGCTACAGGAGGACTAATGCAAATTTTGGGGTGGCTATAGCCCCCACAAGCCCACTCCAGCACTGTCCCCAGTCTGGGATCTTCAGGCCCACAAAGCAAAAACAAAATTACTAGTTAATGCCCAGATATTTCTTAGGGTCCATTCCCACTCACTTGAAAATTGTCAGCAATCCCTTAGGCTAGGGACAGACATTACACATAAACTGGTTTAAGTGATCAGAAACTGATTTAAACCTGTAACAGAACAGATGTTCAGTGCACATAAACCAGTTTGAAAATGTTTGAGATAAATCTGGTTGCATGTAGTTGGTAGTTGAATCTGGTAGTTGAATGTAGTTGAATCTGGTTGGACCACCCCACACCACCCAAAGCAGACCCCCGCGATGAGACTCTATATGGATTGAGACACTTTAATCGACCTACTTCCTCCACCATTGTGGACCATTGTACGGGTTTGTGTGTACCTATCTTTTTTCTTTCTCAGTGTCACGAGCCCCCTCCCTCCCCTTCTCTCACCCCACCCTCTCCTACCCCCAGGCTTAGTCGGCTAACATTGTATTTTCTGTAACCTAGATGTGTTTCCGTCCTCACCCCCATTTCCTTGTATGTTAGTCCCTCGCTCGGGCCATCTGTATTTCCCTACTGGCTTTGTCATCTTTTTGGATTCACAATCCTAAACTTCTACTAATAAAATTCATTTAGGGCTGTTTGGAGGTAATCAACAGATCAGCTGGTAAGCTTTTAAAGAAAAGTTTGAAGTAATGAAGAGAGGCTATTGTTTTGCTGATTGGGTGATAAACACTGTTATCAGCCCCCTGCTGGCTTGCTCACCTGTCAGTTAGCTGCAGACAGTATAAAGAAGCAGGGAGGGAGATTGAAAATCTCCATATCACCAACAGATGCATGCACTGCACACCTAGCCTCAGAGTGTCAGCAGAGGGCTGGCAACTGTCCCACCCCTTGAACAGTGAATGGGGAAAAGCCTGGGATGGTGAAGGCAGACCTCCCTATTCAGAACGTCCTGCCGGGCGGGGCCTGGTCATGCCCCTCTCAGATCAGCACTGTGCAACCTGGTTTAGCCTAGCCAGGTTAGACTACCCTGCAAAGATTGAATCAATTTGGGCTCAGGCTTTTTGAATGTCTGTCCCTAGCCCTAGTGTCACAGTCCTTGTAACAAGAATCCCACCTCTGAGGTTAGATTTAAAAAGCAGAATGTGCTCCAAGTCTAAGGAGTGGTTCTGCAGTTCCAGGAGTTAATATCTTGATATATATTATTTGAAGGCAGGAGGAAGGCAGTCTCAGCTCAGATGCTATTTTCCGTTCAGAGGACAGGATGCTGTTAACACCAATGCCCTGTTTCAGTTGAGTGTCTAGCCTAAATCAAACAAAACAAGCCTTGTTTTACCTAGATTTAAAGTGAATATGTGTGTGTGTGTGTGTGTGTGTGTGTATAATAAAGGAGCTGTGCTAAGCAATTCTGACCATTTTATTGGAAAACACAGCATCGCTGTGACTGACTCTTGTGATCCAGGGAATATTATCATCGGCCTGCATATATGTCCTTGACTGAGAGCACACACATGCAGTATGGCTTTAATGTAATACAAGTAAAAGGTGGAATTGAACTTTGGGGCACTCCAGCATGCATGCTGTATACTTCCCTGGTAGAGCATTCCCCCTTGTTTAAAAAGTGTAAAAAATATTCAGGATTTGTTTTCAAGAAAATATTGATTTATCTTATCAGCCCTTCTGATTGCACTTAAATGGTAGAGTTTGGAATATCTGACATACTCAAATGTGTGTTCTACATTCAAGAATGTTGTTTCCCACAGATGCCCCCTATCTGCAGCATTATATGTTTAGTCAGTACATGCAAGTAGTGCCATGGAGGTAAAATACCTGGGATGGAGCCCACACTGGGTTTACTCATCACAGTCTCAACCATAACTGAGCTATAGAAAGACCTTTTTAAGCAATTTGGGAAGGTGACGCCATCAAGAACACAAAGCACTACAAAAAATCCAGCAGCTTTTGTTTTGTAGTATTTGTTCAGTGGTTTGGGGCTTTCATATTTCTTTTCTTTCTCACTCTGGGTGGCTTTCCGGTTATGTTCCTTCCTTCATAGATTGGGTGAAGTGACTGTGAACACCAGAGACCATGACATGATTTTAATGCAAAAGCCACCGTTACTTTAGAAAGGAGTTGATTCTTGATTCACAACAGGCCCTTTTTTCATTGAAAAATCGGTAGGTACTTTTTGTCAAAATATTGTATATTCATTTTAGTTTAAGTTTTTTTCATGAAAATAAGTCCAGTTTCAAGTTAATAATATAATGCAAAAAGTGCTTGCATGTTAGCAGGTTTGTGTTTTGCTATAAATATTTCACCACCTGCTTATTGCTTATGCTACAGGGGTCATTAGGGGCCTGTCTTCATTAGGATCTGATATATTGTTTTTGTTTTAAATAGGAATCATATGGTCATTTGCTATGCACAGGGAAAGCACTTTGTTCCTAGAAAAAGATGAATTATGCAATCTAAACAGGTGACACAAACTCTGTGCTGTTGCTTTCAGTAACCTGAAATGTAACCTGTCTACTCCCATTGCTTTTTCAGATGTCAGCAGTACCATCTGCTGATGAAAAAATTCATTTCTCACAGAGGAAATACTAATCAGCTCTGGGGTTTTTTGCACTGTGGCTAAGCTATGCATTTTTAAATAACTTGAATTTTATTGACTTAAAAAAGCATAAACCGTATGAAAAACTATACAAGACAGAAAAAAACAAGCAAATATTGCTACATTTCCTTTTTGTAGACTATCAGACGTATAAAATATTAGTAGAAAAAATATTAACCCTAGAGGAACAGAGCAAAGACCATTGAAAACACTTAGAGGGAAGGCAACAACTTCTGGAAATGGAAGCATAAGGTCAGTTGCAAGATTGACTACTTCATCAGATGTCAGAGAGTCAACATGTGTTAAAGTAAGTTGTTGCCTAAAAAGGCTCATGCCTCTCTGAACAAGTTAATATCTAAGGTGCCATCCTGCCCTGCCTTTTGCTTTCATTTATAAAATCAGAAAATTAATTAAAAAATAAACAAGGTGCTACAATTCAGTATAAGTACTATTATTAAATACTTTTAATGGTTAATATTAATATATCAATACATTATTAATATTGTTAATGCATCAGTGTCATCTGTTCAAGAAGATAGATAATCATGCAGAAATATTGGCTTCAGTTTTTGTCTTTTGTTCAATTTAAGAAGCCAAGCTCATTTTTTGGAATTATTTTCAGATCTGAAAGTCATTCTTTTTATTTATGTTATATATTTTAAAAGAGCTTTAATGAATAGTTTTGTATCAGGACTAGATTAGTTCACTTTTAATAAAGTGAGATGAATGAGCTGCTGATTTCAGCTCAGTGTTTCCTTTATTCATTACTTCAGTCCCTGAAGCCTCCAGTTATCTGGGCTCAGGTTGTTTATTTGTGAAGTTTCTATGCCATTTTTAGTTTCACTAGGGATGGAAAAACCCAGAGAAGTATGACATATTCTGAAATATGTGGAACCCTGAAATGTTCTCTGCTAGCAGAGCAGATGTGAACTTTTGAAGTTCTCCTGTTTCTCTTCTTTCCATTTCCCTTATCCCAACCCCACATCATGACCCATAATGTATATTGTAATGACCTTACTACCATGCAATATATGCCTCTCAGAATCAGAAACTGATAGTGCCTTTGTATCCCTGATTGTACCTTTGTATCCTTGCTCTATTTTCTCCAATGACACGCACTAGAAATTCCAGGTGGATGCAGCTTTGTTATAGTATTTTTATTTACAGAGAACTAATAGGGCTAACAGAAGAGATATGTGTTGTGCGATCAGCCCCCTAAAAGCACTCCGTAGCTATGCATGGCTGTAGAGCACTTTAGAAGTGGCTGTTCGCATGAAAAATTAATGCTCATCTAATGAGGGATCAGATGAAGTGGAATGCCTTAGGTAACTTCTGTCAATGCTTGCACATGATCGGGGCTCCAGTGCTATCTGTAGGAAGGGAGGAGGCTGGGGGAGGGAGGAGGGAGCTGTGGGCTGGGGTGCATCAGACAGCACCAGAGCTGTGAGGGGGGAGGGGGGGCTAAGGGGGAGAGGCTGCAGGCAGGCAGCTCCTCTGCTGGATTGGCTCTGAAGTGGAGTAAAACCCGCTTCCTCCTGACCTAACAGTGAACAACTATTGGGTTGGGGGGTGGGGGAAGGGGATGCACTCTAACTCATGAAGCAAGTGCCACATCTTAAAGTGAAACCTAGTAAAAGTGACTGAGTATGACCATTGCTTATGGTGAAAGCATGTACATTTTACTTGATTTGTATACAAAGCACTTGTGTACATAGGGAAAATGAATCTACATTTCCTTAAAGCATACCCCTGGTTCACATAAAAGGTTTGGCAAATTTTCAGGAAGTCCAGTCTGCATTTTATAGTATAACAGATCTCAAAAGTCAAGTGATCTGGATGTGATCATTGTGCTGTCATTAAGCCAGTTGTATAGGAAAAAAATTAAGGAAAATATCCTTATGAAAAATAAATTCCTCAAGGGGTTGAATCCTTTGGGTGTTATTCTTGATTTAATCTTTTTTTAACCTATTTCTGGTTAGCAGCTCTGCAGAAGAGGACCTGGGGGGTTACAGTTGACAATAAGATGGATATGAGTCAGTGTGCCCCTGTTGCCAAGAAGACTAACAGCATACTGGGCTGCATTAGTAGGAACACTGCCAGCAGACTGAGGGAAGTAATTATTCCCCTCTATTCTCCACTGGTGAGGCCACATCTGGAGTAGTGTCCAGTTTTGGGCTCTCCAGTATAGAAAGGATGTGGACAAGTTGGAGAGAGTCTGGCAGAGAGCAATGAACATGGTTTGGGGGCTGGGACACATGACTTAACGAAGACAGGCTGAGGGAACTGGGCTTATTTAGTCTGCAGAAGAGAAGATTGAGAGGGGATTTGATAACAGCCTTTAACTACTTGAAGCGGGGTTCCAGAGAAGATGGAGCTGGACTGTTCTCAGTGGTGACAGACGACAGAATAAGGGTCAATACTCACAAGTTGCAGCAAAGGGAAGTTTAGGTTAGATATTAGGAAAAACTTTCTCACTAGGAGGGTGGTGAAGCACTGGAATGGGTTACCCAGAGAGGTGATGGAATCTCCATCCTTGGAGGTTTTTGAGGCCCAGCTCGTCAACACCCTGGCTGAAATGGTCTAGTTGGGGCTGGTCCTGCTTGGAATAGGGGCTTGGACTAGATGACCTCCTGAAATACCTTCCAACCCTAATTTTCTGTGATCCTATGGACGTGTGTACATGCACACCCCACTGCACAGTTGGTACTTATTTGGTAGTAAAGCAGGTACTCAATGACTATGCAGTAGCCACCAGAACTGTGCAGTCCTGGAGGTGCACAGGATGTTTTTGACCCTATTGTCCAGTAGCAACAAGCGACTGTGCAGCAGCTTATTGTTACTGTGCAATAGCAGCAGCATCAGGGTTAGTGCCCACTGATGCTGCAGCACTGTAGCAATGAGCTACATCTCAGTAGCTCATCAGTACAGCATCATAGCACTTCATGTAGGTGCCCCATTATTTTATGTGTTTACTCTAAGTGTGTGGATCTTCTTTTTCTTACCTCTTAATTCCATCATGTCCTTACCAGGCCTTTTTATTACCTCTTTCTGTTGCTCACAAGAAATTAAAGTAATGAAGGCAGAAAAGTATTGGAAACTTGTAACGCTATTGTGAATTTTAAATTTCTTTTCCGGATGTGGTAATGCTGCTATAAAGAGAAACGCTCCACTTAGGGGTAGATTGCTTTGTTGTTCAAATTATCATTTATCTTTGCTATTGGGTAATTCTGAAATCCTTAAGAGTCCAGGCATCTCTGAGCGAGGCTTGTTCTGACACATGATGATGTCAGAGTAGAGTAACACTCCTGACTTCCATAGAAGTCTAGTATAAATAAACGCCAGAATCTCAGTCTGTATGTTGCGGCAAAGGTGAATGACGTGAAATCCACTACAGGAACTCCTGGCAGTCATAGGTGTGCTTCATGCAGGTTCAGGTGGGAGTCTCTCTTGTTGTTTGAGTCAAGTGGCCAGTGCTAGCCTGCAGAGGGGTTCGCTTTCAGACCACAGGCTAGATAGTTCCAAGCTGGCTGTACTGTGACAGCAGCTTGAACTGGAACGGATTTGTTTTCATTCTCTCTTGGAAAGTCGGGCAGTGAAGGCGGGCATCAGTTAGAACAGCGTTGCAAACGAAAGGAAATGTTTCTATGCAAGAAAACAATCAGTAGTTGCATGGAGAGCAATAGCTATCTGAGCTACCTCAGATATAGCATCCTCGAAGATTTCAGTACACACAGCAGCAAGGCTGAAGATGCAAAAGCCCCAAAACTCATCTCGCTTGCTTCACTAGACCCTTCACAGGTCATCTCTGGTCCAGCCCACGCACCTAGGCTAGGTACAGACATTCAAAAAGCCAAGGTGAAATCAATCGAAGTTACTCAGTTTTCTGTAAGTGACATAGTTTAGAAGGGAAGTGAACCGGTTGAGGGCAGCGGGGGGTGGCATCGCAACCAAGCCACTGCTTTGGACAGATCATTACTTCATTAAGCTAGGTGTTATCAGTCACCAACAACTCTGCCAAGTGGAACCTTGTCTTTGATTCACTGAAAGTTCCTCGAATTTGTGATGTTTCTGGCAAAACATTTTGGCTTCCAGTACTTGGCATTTTCTGACAGACTCTAGACTGAACATGTGCGAATGTGAATTAAAACCCAGGTGTGTTTGTACAACATGTTGAAAAACTTTGGCAGCTAGTTAAATTATATGAACCCTGAACACATGGTCTCAGAAGACTGTCGCTTGTTCAGAAACTGCAGGTAATATTTATTCTTTATAGGAAGTACCAGGGTAAACATTATATTCCACTCATTAAAGAGGTTTCTCACAAAATCTTTGCCTGCCTGAACAGTATTGTGTGGGAGAAGGAAGAATCCTAACAAGGAAACCATTGCCTGACATTGTCCTATGCTAGTGAGGATCTTGACACTGCTACAGGGTACCCAACTGGAAAAGGGAAGTGCTTTTCTAAGCAAGTGGTGTAACATCAAACATCCATGTAAACAGGATTTCCCAGGCCCTAAGTGAAGTGATCTTGTGAGTGTTTAGGATAGTCATAATCAGTTTGTCCTCCAGGAATCCCCATGGCCACGTGAAATTGTTTTTACATGAGAAATATTTCAAGCATCAGTTTTACAGAATGAAGGAAAATTTAGGCAATTTTATCAGGGTACAGAAGAAAGTTACAGAAGCTTCTGCTAAGTGAAGGGGATCTATTCAGCCACACTATCCCTCTGAACTGCAGAGCAGGCTATGAATGGTAGGGCTGTACGAAATGGCACCGTTCCATTGCAACTTGAGTTTCGAGTTTTTAATGGAACAGCATTTTGTTTCAAATTTCATTTTGATTCGAAAACGCTATTCCATTTCACTTCTTTGAAACGGTGATGCTGTTTTGATGCTGCTTTGATATTTCGCACATTTGCTATAATGGGGAAGCTCGAAAAAGCCTCTCATCCGACAGGCAGATGGTGGCCCACAACCCTGGGAGGTTTGAGGGGGCTGTGCCAGTCCTCCCAGGGCTGTGGGCCCCTGATCTGCCTGCCAGATGAGGAAGGGAAGCCAGGTGTTGCCACCTGGGACCAGGGTGCTGGGGAAGGGAACTGAGCCCAATCACTCAGTTCCCCTCCCTAGCGCTACGATCAGCGCTACGATCAGATAAGCTGAGTTCCTTTCCCTAGCCCGATCTAACACTGGGTATGGGAACTCAGCCCGATCGTAGTGCTGGGGATGGAAACTCAGTCCGGTTGGGCTGAGTACCTTTCCCCAGCCTGATCATAGGGCTGGGGAGGGAAACTGAGCCCGGGCTCAGTTCCCTTCCACTGCGCTGTGATCGGCTTCCTGCAGGCCGGCTACGGGAGGCGGGGAGAGCCAGGCCTGCACTCCTGGCTGAGTCACATGGGGCTGTGGAGCCCTTGGGAGTGCAATCCTGGGTCTCCCCTGTCTCCTGGCTGCTGACTGCTTCAAAACGCAAAACATTTTGAAACTTTCGAAACGTTTCGGCTAGCCTTGTTTTGTTTTGAGGCTGTTTCAAAGCCCTTTGTTTCAATTCAATTTTGCTGTTTTGAGCTCAGAATGAGTCAAAATGGTGTTGAATCAAAACAGCCGGAGAAATTTCGCAAAGACCTAATGAATGGACAGAACAAGGGAGAAAAGGGCTGAGATTCAGAAGGGGCTTCACTACTTATTACAGCGCCTTATAATTTGTACTGACTAGGACAGTTCTTGATTAAATCCAAATCATTAGGATGGTATTATAGAGTTACCAGTGGGCAACATTGCAAGGCCTGTAATTATTTATTATGCCAAAAGAATAATTACAGGACCCCCCTAAAAGAGTCACTGGTTAACATTTAAATGCTACAAAGTCAGCAGGTAATGGAGCAGCTCAGGTCCAACTCTCTTTCTGAGTACACCGTTAAGGACTTTTAGTGTGGAGATCAGGTGAGATTGAGCACCCCAACAGCATGTACCCAGAGACTCCCGTTGTATCTCTGTCCTTCAGTTCCCCATCTGCAAAATGCAGATATGATGAGGATAAATCAGTTAATGTTTGTTAGGCACTGTGATATGATGGTAATGAACACCATGGTAATACCTATAAATAAAATGCAAATATCTTCTCTAGCATGGCAGTAGCCAAAGCCAGTGAGTGAAATTACAGCCGTATATTGATTTTACGTTCTGCTTATAATGAATATGGGATTCCTTTGGGATTAAGTAAACTTGCTGACATAGAGCTGTGGAGTATGCTCCTATATTTCTTCCTCACAGCAGCCAGCCACTATTGACACACAAACACAGTTACGATGATGCATTATAATTCAATATGTGAGTCTCATCTTATTTAAAACAAAGCAGAGAGAAAGAGAGAGAGGAAGGATTGGCTTGTTAATCCTAATAAAAGGAAACCCATTTGAATGAGTAATTTTATAAACTACTAAGCACTCATGCTGAATACGAAGTGAATCGTCATGCTATTATCTTTGGCAATACTGGAGTTAGTTAAACTTTGATGATTCAAGCCACTGTGAAGCAATGTACCTAGCATAAAAATGCAGCTGGTAAGCAATGCAGAAGGAGAGAAATAGAACTTCTGGTGTATGAATATAAGAAAAAAATCTTTTAATAAAAAGAAGAAAATGAAATATACTCTAAATTCAACGCAAAATAATGATCCAGGAGATTAAACATTATCATCTGAACCCCAGCTATGTAAAGTGTCCTTCTTTATACCAGGATATTACAGAAGGCTGCATATGAAATGAAAACACTGCACACTTGCAATCAATTGCTGTGTAACATTTGAAATACACTGTCAAAGGGAAAGAGACAACAAAGGATGCAGCAGGTTAAAGTAATCCAGAAACCTGAAGGCAGATATTCTGAGTCCACGGAGTGCTAAAACCTGCGTTAAGCTTTTGGAGGGGCATTCAGCCCACATCAAGTACTGGGGGCACAGAGAGTGGAACCCAAGTGGTCTGCTGCAGTATATTGTTGCAAGTATTTGAGAAGTGTTTTTAATTGCTGCAATGTAGCCTTGATAGTTTCATAGTTACTAGGGTCAGAAGGGACCTGAGCAGATCATCTAGTCCGACCCCCTGCCATGGCAGGAAAGAATACTGGGGTCAAACGACCCCAGCAAGATGTTCATCCAACCTCCTCTTAAACACCCCCAGGGTAGGAGCCTGCACCACTTCTCTTGGAAGTTGGTTCCAGACCCTAGCCTGGTATGTCAGGGGTTCTGTTTAATCCCCTGATCTCCGTTTGTAGAAGGCAGAAAGGAAATGTAAAATTTACAATGCACAGACACAGCCCTTAGAATGTGCATAAATAGTGATTCTAACAGCGTGTACTGCTAATCAATGCAATAATGATTTCTCCCATGCCTTAATCCATCATTTCTCACAACACACATTCTATCCATTTGTTTATGCTAATTATTACAAGATCCAGAACAAGTTCAAGAGCAGTTCTAGGATTATTCCCAAATATGAAAAAAAATTTGGATTACTGAATGAAGACCTAAAATGCAGTGATCATCCCTGAAAAAATATCCTGTTTTTCCACATATCAGTAGATATAGTTACTAGAACTGTTGGCATATTATCTGAATTTCCCTATTTTTACCTCTGGAAATCACAGGAATCCTAGAAACATTAAAAACAAATCTCCAGACATCAAAGGTATTTATTGCCACTGGCAAGTTCTCAGAGGTGACTAGTGTATATGAGGCATCATGAAAGAAGGGTATTTTCTCCAAATTATTTCTGCTTCTAATCACAGGCAGATAAAGATCTGAAAGAGAGACCCCTGAAAGATGTCCCTATGAAGACTTTAATTGAACATGTGCTTGGCCTCTGGATCATATGGATGCCTTTCAAGACTCCTGTGTGCTCCAGAGGCTTGGAGGCCCCTCACCTGTTCAGAGCTCCCAGCTAGAGGAGTGCACCATGCATTTCTCACCCTCTTCCTCCCTCCCCTACCAGAAGCCCTGGTCAGATGCTTCCCCCATCTGTCAGCAGATTGAGATCCCAGTGCATAGTGTGTACATAGGGTGCCCCCCCTGGCAAGAAGCCAAGATTGCTATTTGCCAGTGCAGAGGGAACCTAGGATTGGGCTCCCCTTGCACCAGCTATATGGCGCAATGGGATCTGATGCAGGATCCCACAGTCACGCCTTCTGCCATGCATGCATGGCACAGTAGGGAGTGCAGTTGTTGGGATCCTGTATCAGATGCCAATGCGCCTTTAACATCTGCCTGGAGCCTGAGAAATATAAAGGATAAGATGTGATATAAGATATTAGACAAACTGGTTCATGACTGAGCACTGAACAGTTACTACACGGCTATTTGCATATGCAAAGCAACATGAGAAGCTACATAGTCTGAGAGGCAATGTAGAAAGGACACTGGATTATAAATCCAGCTCTGCCGATGCCTTGGTCTGTAACATGTCACCTGCTTTCTCTCCGCCACTGTTTTCCCTTCCTGGACTATGACTTGTCTAAGTATCAGTGTAGCAGGGAGCCGGATTCCAGCCCCGCTATGCTCGCCTCTGCTGACGAGCCCAACCTGGAAATCCAGTGACAAAGAGTCACCGCCACAGATATGGGCCCTTTAAATCTGGTGTTTCCCAGTTCAGTGGGGGGAAAGCAGAATCCCAGAGGACCCCAGGAGTTCTGGGCTGCTAGGAGAAAAAAGGACTGTGGGAGGCAGAAGAGGAGCGTTCCCCTGGAAAGGGACAGACCAGAAGTCTTACCTGGAACCCGTGGGGAAGCATGGGCTGATTGTTGCTGAGAAGCCTAGAGGACTGCCTTTGCCATTGTCACCACCGGGAAGGAAATGCTGAGGCCACAGAGGTGCTGATAGCTGCTTCAGACTGGTAGGAAGCCCAGATCCTACCCTCCAAGAGTATGGATGACCCCTGGAAGAGGGAATTAAAATGCACTAACTGGGTGACAGCATGCAGTTGCAGGCAAACTGCTAATAGAGCGACCTGCTGACCAAGTCCCCGGAGGGGGCATAGGAAGGGAGCCAGACATCCAGCTCCTGTCCAGGAGTGCAAGCACAGCTCTGAGGACAGAAAATAGAGAGGAGTGGGACGAGAGGCAGGTTGAGAAATGACATATAGTTGTGTACTAATTAGATGTTTATGAAAAACAGCCGAGGCCCACAGAAGGTGGCCAGGCTGGACTGGTTAAAGAAGAAGCTAAGAAGAGTCTCACCAGACATAGAGTCTGTGTGGGATGGGGAGGGGGAAGTCTGTCCTCTCTTCTTACCGTGGCGGTCCAAGGAGAACTCTTGAGCACTTTGCTGTCTAAGGGCGTGTATAGACAAAACGAGGGGCACGTGTGCACAACACTTTAAAGCATGTTAAATGCTTTTGCACTGCTTTAATGGTGTTGGTGTTTGCACTCGTCAGCGGTGTATTGCGCAGTAATTCCAGCTGCTTTAGTACATCTGGCAGCGTAATGCACTTTAAATGACTTTGGGGTGCAGCAAACTAAAACACCTCCGAGGAGTTTTAGTTTGCTGCCCTACAGCCATGGAGCAAAAGGCCAGGCTCCATACAGCTCAGGGACTATGCAGGCAGCCTGTGCAGGCAGTCTGGCAGCAGCCCAGGAAGGTATGCTCCACTGAAGGAAAAAAAAAAAGCAAGCCTGATCTCCTCCCCTGGCCCTCCCCGCCAGCCTGCATGAGCTGCGTGGAGACCCAGTTCTTCCCTCTGCAGCTGTGGTGCCCTCGGGACTGCCTGAACTGGGTGCCTGCGGGCAGGCTGCCACTGTCACAGAGGGAAGCACCAGCCCCACCCACCTCACAGCCCAGGGGCCGCTCCACCCACCAGCAGCTCACCCTCCCCTCCCCACCACCAGAGAGGCAGGTAAGACATGGTTGTATGTGACACAGAGGGTTACTTTGCCCTAAATTGAAGTGACGTTTTTAAAAACCCACCGTTTCAATTTAGGGCCCCCATTTCATCTACACATGCCCTAAAAGACTGTAAAGGAGGTAATAATCAATAACCCAGAACTTGGGAGATTGACCAGGAGTTCTGGAAGATATTTGTTAGCTCCAGATATGAACTATGTTATGAGAGCTTGGTAACCTGAGAGTTGAAATTATGAGAAGATGGGCTTACTTGTTTGGGGGTCAGTTCTGATGAGGGAGGCCTTGAGATGCTGTGAGTGAACAAGAATTATGAATAATGAGGGTTGGATGGAGAGGCAAGCTAATGTGTCCTGAACCTATGGTGGGACAAAGAAGCCATTAAGCAGATCCTGAGGGTGCAGTGTCACTAACTTTTGTCTTAAGAGAAAATACCTATTAGTGTACCCAGACTCAGCCAAGATAGCTCAGGAGTAAATTGTAGGCCAATCAAGTGAAGAAGGCTGAGAGAGCAGACATTGAGATCCGTACTTGTTAAGCACACTTGGTGAGTGATGGACCAGGGTGTAGGGGAAGAAAGGAGCCCTGGAGAAGATTGACAACAAGGATTAGCACAGGGAAAACCCACAGGGTGGACATTCTTTCTGTCCGCAACAATTCCGGCAAAGTCATGGCAGGTGACAAATCAAAGGACAGGGGAGTGTTGGACTAAGTGGGAGATCAACTAGCTAACCTGACAGCATCCTGTCACAATCAGACAAGTGTTTCTCAAACTGGGATATGTGGGAAACTTCTGGAGGATATGTGGAAGGAAGGAAGAGGAAAGCTAGAGAAGGAAAAGGGAGAAAAATGAAAGGAAGAAAAGAAAGGAAAAGAAAAAAATGAAGAACAGCTTTACAATAGCTGTTAGGTTGCTGGAGAGCTTGCAGTACAATTGTAGTAGCTTCAAGTGCTATTTTTTTCTTACCTCTAACACAGGGGTGCACAGCAGTAGAACAGATTTTAAAAGGAGACCTGGGGTGTCCTCAGTGTGGTCTGCATACAGCTTGGAGAACATGAAAGAATAGAGATGAGAGAACAGTTTTTTATTGTTTTGTTGGGTTTTTTAAACAAACAAAGCTTCCTACCTGAGTGCCGTATTTTATTTTGCTGTATTTGGGTCAGTCCTTCAGCCCACCCTAGTCAAGAGAGTGTTGTATTTTGCAAAGGGACTATTAGTGACACATAGGTAATACCTCTTAAGAGGTGCTTAGCTATTCCTGTTGGGGTTATCAATCTAGCCACCAATCTTTTGACTGCATGCATTTGAACATATATTTGTGAATCTTAGGATAGGAAATGAGCAATTAGCATACGCATAAAGGAAGGTGAGTGCCCATAATTACAAGCATTTATTATAACTCTTTTCAATAATTGCTCTGACCCTTAGGACGGCCTCACAACAGATGGAACGAATCTGGGTCTTTGAGTGATGGAGGGGAGCAGTAGATTGCAAGCAGTTGATGTCCCCTAACATCAGCGAGGGTCAATAGTCACATCTGATTGAGGCTAGTTTTGATGCAGACATAGGCTGTGACGTATCAGTCTTCTCTTTCCTATCTGTTCATTGTAGAACTGCATGAATAACACTTTGTGCTAGATAAATATATCATACATTATTTTTCATGTTGCCTTCTGCCTTCTGCGTGCTCTCTCTGCTATCACAAATGTCATTAGGAGGTGGACAGGCATTTCTGAGGCAGAATTTGGCTGTAGGACCTTTGAGCTTATTGGCATGCAGTTGCCTTTGCTGAAAACCTGAAGGTAATGCTTGAAATTATAGCCTGTCAACGAACAATAGCTTTCAACCTCCATCATAATTGCCCTCTTAAAAGTAGCACAGAAGAGTTTTCCGACAAGGCCATTACTGTTTAAAGGACAAAGGGAAAGTAGTTAGTTGTCTGTGTTCAGAACCAGGTTATCAAATTAGCTTCAGCCACTTTCAATTACAGAATATCACAGTTTAGAAATGAGTTCTAAATGAGGGGCCATAATTCTTTTTCTGCAATGAGTAAAAAAGAACATAATCACTATTATTTAACAGAGAGCCTGCAGTATAGCTAACTCCAACCTAACATTGCTCCAAAAGAAAGCAATATTCAGTTAGCATGAACAAGGCACCCAACATGCTCAGCCAATGGGTTGACATTAGTGCATTTTATAACCCTGCAGCTACGGAAGTGACCTTGGGTCTCATCCAGGAGGAATTCGCTCCTAAAACTGTTTTGATCCACAAGCTAATGAAACATAAATTGCCCCAAAAAAGGCCACTGGTCACTGACCACCACATATTTCATTCTGGCTATAGTCTAGGGTTTCTATATGCCATGATTTATACCCTACCAGAAGTGAGTTATTTTTATAGTGGCATTCTAGTAATCCCTGTAGCAGGTGGCTTGTATCCTTTGCATGGTAGTAACAGGTAGAGAATTAAAAGAGGGCCAGAGCTAATTACAGAAAAGATTCATCGATCAGAAGGCTCATTCAAGAAGGCTCATCCTGAAAATCTTCACTCATTCAAGTAGCTCCTTCTTAGAACAATCATAGAATCATAGAAAATTAGGGCTGGAAGGGACCTCAGGAGGTCATCTAGTCCAACCCCCTGCTGAAAGCAGGACCATTCCCAACTAGATCATCCCAGCCAGGGCTTTGTCTAGCTGAGTTTTGAACACCTCCAAGGATGGAGAGTCCACAATCTCTCTCGGTAATCTGTTCCAGTGCTTTACTACCCTCCTAGTAAGAAAGTTTTTTCCTAATATCTAACCAAAACTTCCCTTGTTGCAACTTGACTATTGCTTCATGTTCTGTCATCTGCCACCACTGAGAACGGTCTAGGTTCATCCTCTTCGGAATCACCCTTCATATAGTTGGAGGCTGCTATTAAATCTCCTCCCCACTCCCCTAAGTCTTTTCTTCTCCAAACTAAATAAGCCCAGTTCCCTCAGCCACTCCTCATAAGTCATGTGCCCCAGCCCCCAAACCATTTTCATTGCCCTCCACTGGACTCTCTCCTACTTGTCTACATCCTTTCTGTAGTGGGGGGCCCAAAACTGAACAGAATACTGAGGACCTGGTAACAGTGCCAAATAAAGGGGAATAGTCACTTTCCTTGATCTGCTGGCAACACTCCTAGTAATGCAGCCCAGTATGCCATTAGCCTTCTTCTCAACAAGGGCACGCTGTTGCCTCATATTCAGCTTATTGTCTGCTGTAACCTCCAGGTCCTTTTCTGCAGAGCGCTGCTTAACCAGTCAGCCTCCAACCTGTACTGATGCATAAGATTCTTCTGTCTTAAGTGCAGGACTTTGCACATGTCCTTATTGAACCTCATGAGATTTCTTTTGGTCCAGTCCTCCACTTCGTCAAGGTCTCTCTAAATCCTAGTCCTGACCTCCAGTGTATCTACTACTCCCCTCAGCTTGGTGTCATCTGCAACTTGCTGAGGGTGCACTTTATCCCATCTTCCATGTCACTGATGAAAATATTGAACAAAACCAGGCCCGGGACCAACCCCTGGGGAACTCTAGTAAATATGGCTACTAGTTTAGTTTAAGAATGTTCACACTCAGGCTTAGCATGTAGTCTCAAAACACTGTCATGCTAGAGAATAAGGCTAAATAATGCAGACATTTGGTGATGGATTAGTGGATATGAATGATCCCTGGCAGCTTGTCCATTTAAAAAAAATCATCCAGTTGAATATAATGATCTTCTCTGCTGAAATCTAAGCTTTACTGTCAGGCTGAGCAAGCAAAAAGTAACTACAAAGGTAAAAAGAATGATTTATATGACAGTAAGAGCATCTAGGAAACTGAATTTGGTGTCCCTCCATTTGACATTCTATTAATACAAGAGACACAAGCAGAGGGAAAGAAAGAGGAACAACAACCAGTCTGGGTTGGTGATTACAGTCTTGCTCTGCCACAAAAATTAAATGTGAGTGGATCACAAGTCACTTAGGCCCAAACAGATAAAATTTAGGCACCAAAATACCTTGGAGAATATAGGCCGTCATCTTAGTACCACATCTATATATCTGAGATAGCAGTATTTGCTCCTCTTGGCATGGGGGAAAGGTTGTAAAGATAAAAACGTGAAGGAGTATGAGGTGCACAGTTGCTACAGTAACAGGGACCATATTAGTACCTTACCACTTTCAAGGTAGCATACAGTAAGCTTGGACATGGATTTATAGTGTACAAATACTCTGCACTAAAGCCCTGTGTGGATGCTCTTAGTGCACAGTAAATGCAAAGTAGCTTTGAAACTTTTGCATATTGCATACAAATTCCTAAAGCAGCCAAATCCTTAAAAGGAAAAGAGAAGACATGGCCCTCCAACAAGAACAAAGACTGTGGTGGTCAGATAATATGATGGACACTTTTCTTAATTAAAGGTGAAATTTGAATGGGAATAAAATATTTTTCTCCCACTCCCTTTAATTTATTATAAACCAAACATGGAAATGCAGCCTACGATAAGCTAGAAATCAAACCCAGATCTCAATTTCATGACATTAAACTGTCTTTCTGAAATATGAACTGTGTTCTGGGAGCAATTTTCAAAAGCACAGAGAGCTGGCTTATACCTGCTCCCAATGAGGTCAATGGCAGTTCTACCATAAACACTAAGAGAACAGAATTGAACTCATGTTACCTGTGTGGTGGACCAGTAGGGGGTGCTCCCGCACTGAGCCACCCACCTCACTGTCTTCAACCACCTTCCAGGCTCCAAGTGCCTCCCTGGGGGTACCTCACATCTGGCCAACCCCCTTCCTGGACACAGCCACTAGCCTGGAGGTAACGCCACCTCCACCCAGGGTCTAGAGTGATCCTGGCTCTGTTCCCCCTCGGAAATACAGGGCTAGTAGCCCTTGAGATTATCAACCCACTTCAAGAACTTGAGGTGCTTCCCTTAGTCTGAAGCACAAATAGTGGTCTCCCTTAATCAGCCGAACCAAGGAGACCCTAAGGCATAATCTAGCCCCCCTCCCAATAAGTTACCCATGCTAGGTACGAAGGAGAACTTCACTGGTTACAAGGAGCAGATTTGGAATAGATACAGGGCAAAGCAATGTCAGATAAATTCCATAGATCAAACAGGGTGGCTGGATAGCCTTTGATCACGCATATGAGTTACTGCAAGCTATATATCTAGTTAGATCTCAGGTATCTTACTCATGAGTATCATCCAGAGGCAGATGGAGATTCTCTCTGGAGGCAGGCAGTTCACTGATCCTGAGTTTCAAGACAGAGTAAGTTTCAGATGGTCCAGCTTCTCTCTAAGTTTTCCTCATGGCTGCTTCCCCTTCCTCCTGGGCAGTCCTTAACTTATATAGACCTGATGAGCTCATTTCCTGGTCCAGCGGAAGACAGCAACTGTTGGCTGCCAGCCAACCAATTTGAAATGCATCACTGGTTGCCAGGTAGACTGGCAGGGTCTCGAGCCCCCTCCCAGTCAGGTTGGCATTGCTTAGAACAATAGAGAGCATAAGCCCCTCACCCAGGTATGTGATGCCAGTCACATAGGCAGAGGGAGCAGGTTTCCCCTCTCCCTCAGGAATGTGTCCAGCTCAGGTTACAACTCAGGGTCACCTGAGAGAGGCGGCAGAGGAGTCTGCTTTTTGCAGTGACCATGTTAACCAAATTGTCACATACCAGAGTTTTTGGGGAGAGATAGAGGTGGCATTCTGCCACAACCTGTATCTAACAATAACAGGATTTTTATTTTTTACTATAGGGACTTCTCTGTGGTGTTTAGCAACAAACCCAAAAGATTTCAAAACAACAGTTTTCTCCAAATCCGACCACATGCCACTGGAGGTACATTTCTGCTAAAGCCAGTGGATTGTTGAGTGGATGCTGAGAGCTATTCACATGGAACAACTTTGAAGATCAATGCCTACAACAACATGTGTCTAAATGAGGGTTGCACTTTTAACTTGCCAGAAAAAGTAAGCTTCCTGCTCTCACAGGGCTTGTTTACCTGAGATGTTTGCTGCGACCTGGCTAATTAGCTCCTCAGTAAAGCATCACTGTTTACATGAGTGGTGTTATTAGGCTAGAGTAAAGTAATTAACTCTGCCATAGTATAGTACTGCCCAACACAAGTACTACCCTGTGGTGGAGTTACTTACTCTACCACAACACACGTGTAGACACTGACCCAGGTGGCTGGGGCACAAGAGTGCTTCAGTGCAGGGCCCAGCCAGCCCCTCCACAGCATGTTGAGCCAGGGCATAGCAGCCCCAGGCTAGCAGGCTGACTCCTAGGTCCCCTACCATCTGGGGCTGCCCTGCCCTGGCTCAGCATGCTCTGGTCCCAGACTCTGTGCCTGGAAGCAATAAGCTCTGGCACATGCTACCCAGAGTTCATTCGTTGATTTAATTTCATGTGTAAATGTGCCCACAGTCGCAGAAAAGAGGGTGAAAGTATGCCTGTAGAGCACTTTAAGGGCACTTTTACAAATACTTGCATGTGTTCTAATTATAACGCTAATCAGAACTCTCCAACGTGCTGAAGCGTTTCATGTATACGGCATCTTGCATTTCAAAATGGTGGGGGCACTTTAGAGCTCATTGAAAAATGCACCCCACGCCCACTCCAGAGTATGTATATAGGCATCCTAAGAGTTCAGAAACCAGAAGGCGAATGAGAACCCTAAATGTCTCACTTCTTTAAATCTCATGATTTTCAAATCAGCCTCATGCTTTTCTAATATTTAAGGTTGGCATCACCATAGCAGGAAAGCAGGTTTGTTGCCTGATCTGATACATTTGGGGGATTCTTTTGCAGTTTTGATGAACCAGTATTAAGTATTAAGGAAACTGTCACTGAAAAGTGGAGTTCAAGGATGTTCAAATTTGCTACTTCCTTGTGCCATTGATAAGTTTGGTCCTACCATGTGGGCAAAAACCTGCCCCTACTGAAATTAGTGAGTTTTACCATTGACACCAATGGGTCCTGGATTTCTTTTTTTGTTGTTACTGGTTGAGTCTTTAATCTTTTCTCATTCCTTCATTTCTGAACTAACACTGGCCTTAGGTTTACAGATGTCTTTAGATTTATACACACTCAACTTCGTACAAATGCACACGCGAAAGAAAGAGCATTTCTTCTCAGGTCCCAATAGTCTTATTAATTTTTCCAGTTCTTGCTCTGCCTATCCATTTAATTTTCAACAAGATTTCTTTTCTATACATTTCACTTGCAAAATGAATGTCTGGAGAAATTACATACAATTTCACATTAGATTTGTTGTTGGGATGATGTAAGGAAAGCTAGGGCTCTGAATGTTTTATTTTCCTTGATAATTTGGGAGGGAGTGTGTTGTTCTACTCTTCATTATAAGGGAATTTTTTTTTATGAGGTGCTGATGGCTACTACAGCTACTGCAATGCCATATAAATTTTTCCAGGTAAATATAATGGATATTATGTATAAATATTCAACAAAGGGAAGACCGTGTCCAGCCAGTCACATCATCAAGGGCTGCAAAAATACTTGGTGTGTTGCCTGAGAAAGGACCTCTTTGGCAGAAAACGGTGTCTGTATTTTAATATTCTAATTAGTGGGGATAGAAAAGAGGCCCTTTCCCAGGAGAGAAAGAGATATGGGGAGAGCAGCGGATATATGGGAATGTTGTGTTACAAAGGCAGGCCCTTGAAGGCTGACCGAGGGAGGATGATGCAGGCATGGGGTGGATCTGAGGGGGTCTGAATCTGCCACTAAATACCTGTGTGAAGTCATTTTACTTTTCTGTGGCTCCATTTCTCCTCTGTGCAATGAAAATAATTCTTCCTCCCCCCACCCTCCCCACACCGCAGTTTACGTCTCGTGTTTGGCTGGTAGGATTTTTTGGGGGAGTGGTATACTTTGATTTTGTCAGGTTCTCTATACGCTACCATAATTCAAAACAGTGATAATGAGAGACAATTCTGTACTTATATGCAAGTTGTCAGAAAATGGGCCCAGTTGTTAACATCATTACATATCACTGGATTGCTTAAATTTCATACGATGAATAGAATGGAAGTCACTAACAAATAGCATCTTCTGAAGGGGGTTGTAAAATACCTTCAATTTTCTTCTGCTTTCAGCAGAGAGATCTCTCTGACTACTGAATTTCACAGGGGGAAAACGTGCTTCCTTTTACAACCCAAATGTGCACGTGTGTGTGTGCACACACACGCACTCATGTGCATATTTGAATGTGTGTGTGCATGCACAATCAATTGGAGGGATTATCAAAAAGAAGAGCCTGCTGGTACGTGGCAATGTCATGTTTTCATACACCACTGCCCTAGATCTCAGTTAAATAGCCTAACGAAACAAGAGCAGGGGCAAGCAAAATACGGCCTGCCAGGCAATTACATGCAGCCTGCAGGCACCCACCAATTAATTGTACCCCACCCAGCCCACATGCCTTGCTCCCACGTTCATGCATGGAAGGGCCTGGCCCAGGCAGCATGAACAGCTTCTGGGTGGGGCTGCTGCTGCCACTGCTGCAGCTGCCGGGGAACCTCCTCAGCTTCCCCAGCCTCCAGCAGCTCCGCCTCCTGTCCCTGCTGCAGCATTCAATTCAGGCAGTAGGTAGGGAAGTAGCATGGGTGAGGAGAGGTCGTTCCTGCTGGGTGGGAGCACGGAGCATGGGGCTGAGTCAGCAGGATTGTGGAGCTCGAGTAGGCATGGTGTGGGTGTGTGGCATTTGTGGGGTGTGAGAGGGGGTAGAGGGTATAGGGACCCCCCCACACTCCACCCCCATGGTGCAAAGCCCCCACTGCCAGTGGGCCCTCATGGTGCTCGTGGCCCATGCAAGTGCTGCCACCCAGCAGCGTGTGCTTCTGGCCAGTTCTGGGAGCTGCATGTGGTGGCAAGGAGTGGAGCCAGGCTGGCTCACCTCTATCACACGGGGCTCCCTGCAGTGTACGTGCAGCTCCCAGCACTCACACCACTGGAGGCAAGCCCCATGTGATGGAGCCAGCAGCCTGGCCCTGCTCTCTGCCACCATATGCAGCTGCTGGGACTCCACTGGGAAGCAGGGGGCAGGGCTCCCCTCCATTTCCAGCAATGTTCCACGATCTGCACTTGGTGGCAATAGTGGGGCCAGACCACCGACTCCATTGCACGGGGATTCCCCACAGTGCCACACAAATGCTGGGAGCTACACATGCACTGTAGTGATCCCCACATGATAGAGGAGGGCCAGCTGGCTGGCTCTGCTCCTTGTTGCCACATGCAGCTCCCAGAGGTGTGCGCCATTGGGTGGCTGCACCTGCGTGGGCCACAAGCACACTGCCTGGGCCAGAAGCAGGGCCTGCTGCCTGCTGCTGATGCTGCTGGTGGTGGCAGGGGCTGTGCGCTGTGGGGGGGAGTCTGTGCGTGGAGTGTCCCTACACCCGCCACCATCCTTTCCACTCCACAAACCCCACACACCCACACCCTACCCCCACAAGCCCCACACATATACACACACTCCGCTACATACCCTACATATAGCCACACCCCTGCCAACTCCCCCCCACATGCACACCCCACCATACACACACACTTCCACCCCCCAACCACACCCCTCTCACATTCCCCCACGTACAGTGTACTAGGGTAAGACTTTTTTTTGAGCTATTATGCAATCATCTTTATATACCATATGCAAACACAAATCAGGACAAAAATATTTTTTGAAATACAATTAAAATATGTTACAGTAGATGTTTGACTTTTAGTATAGGAGTTGGGGTTTTTTTTGGTTCCAAGATGGCAATCCTCCTCCCCCCCATACACACACACAAAGGAGGACTTTTGGGGGCAAGGGGAAGGAGTTCTGGTGTCAAAGGCTAGGGATTAGGGGCGGGACCTCCAGTCCCAAGATGGCAAGCAGGGAGTAGGGCCCCTGTCAAGGGGTGGGATTACTCTTGTGATCCTTGACAGCTCACTAAAACTTACTAAGCAGCCCTCCAGCTGAAATAATTGCCCACCCCTGGACAAGAGGTTATAAGAAAAAAGGCTATTAACAGGACACTTGTAAAGGTCTGAATAGAAAGCCTATTACATCCATCGGAACCAGAAATGTTATAGGTAATAAATGGTGCTCAAAGTTTGGGCTACTAATACAAGTTTCTATGTCTATATTTCTTTAAAGTCCTGAACCTAACTGACATAAGTTCATAATTGTTTCTTTCCATTTTCCCATGAAGCCATGACTTAAGTAATAGTAATTATGCTATGCTAGTAGTAGCCAGAAGCCCTATGTTCATGTACATAACAAATGGATTTTCCCAGCCATAGATATCTTACTCTCTAAAGCATGCTTTACCCTTACCTGCTTCTGCTGACAGAAGTCTTAGTGGGAGATAGCAGCCTACACCACAGAGCTTCCAGAGCACACACAAGCTCGGGAGCTTCTGGCAGCTGCATGCAGCTCCAGTGAGAATTAGTGCCAGCAGAGCACAAAGTGCACCCTGGCCAGGCATCAGCTGCTGAAGGAACCACTAGAGACAGCATGATGTTGGGAGTGTCTATCTGTGCCTCTGCCAGCTGCTGGATAATGGCAGGGGCCTTCTTTACTTCTTCCCTGAATATTGTTAATCCAGGTTTTCAGGAAAAACAGCCAGCATGGATGTCTTCATCACAGGCAGGTCTTGCCTTACCAACATCATTTACTTCTATAACCAGGTAACTTGCCACTTGGACATGAGAAAGCAGGTTGACATTGTATACCTTGACTTCCAATGACTTCTACTTTGATCTAGTATACTGTGATGAACTCATGAGAAAATTGAAGGATTGTGGACTTAACTCCAAAACAGTAAAGGGGGTGAGAAATTGGCTGCAGGATAGGACCCAGAGAGCTGTACTGAACAGTTCTGTGTCATCCTGGCAAGAAGTGGGCAGCGGTTTCCCACAAGAGTTGGTGCTTGGTCCAGTACTTTTCAACATCTTTATTAGTGATTTGGATGTGGGGGTGAAGAGCTCACTGGTCAAGTTTGCGGACGACACCAAGCTATGAGGAAGTGTGGTTACACTTGAAGATAAGCTACAGATACAGGCAGACCTAGACAGGCTAGCAAGTTGGGAGGATCAGAACCTGATGAAATTCAATGCTGAGAGACGTAAAGTGCTCCACCTCGGATCGAACAACCCCCAACACACCTACAGGCTTGGCAGCACCAAACTGACTAGCACCACAAATGAAAGGGACTTGGGGGTAATAATGGACCGGCAGTGCGATGAATATGAGCCAGCAGTGCGATGCTGTAGCAGTAGGGCAAATACAGGCAACCCTTGGCATTCGCAGGGGAACGCAGCCTGCGTTCATGAATGCAGTGCCCCTGGTGGCTGAGAGGGGCGCAGCTCCTGCGGCTCCAATGGGAGCCCAGCAGTGGCGGCAGGAGACCAGCAGCAGCAACCATGGAGCTCCTGAGGAGCTCCTGTAAGTGTATAAAATGTATTTAAAATGAGTGTTCAGCTTTCACGAATATTTAAAACTGTGAATGCCGAACCCGTGAACAGCAAGGGTTTACTATAATACTCTGGCAGGCATCAATCAATGCATCTCCAGCAAAACCAAGGAGGTGATTCTTCCACTCTACTCAGCACTGGTGAGACCACAGCTGGAGTACTGCGTTCAGTTCTGGGCACCACACTTTAACAAGGACGTGGCCAAGCTTGAGAGAGTCCAAAGAAGAGACACCCGTATGATCAGAGTCTTACACGACAAGCCATACGAGGAAAGGCTGAGGGATCTGGAACTCTTCAGCCTGAAGAAAAAAAGACTGACCTGGTAGCAGCTTACCACTACACTAGGGGTGTACATCAAGGGCTTGGTGAGCAACTGTTCACCAGGGCACCCAAGGGGAAAACTAGGAGTAATGGCCACAGAATCCTGGAAGATCAATTCAGGCTCAACATTAGAAAGACTTCTTCACAATCAGGGTGTCCAGACTGTGGAATAAGCTCCCTCCAGTGGTGGTGCAATCACCTACCTTGGAAATCTGCAAGGGGAGACTAGACAAGTCACCTTGTTGGGGTCACCTGAGCCCCAGTTATCTTTCCTGCTTGGTGCAGGGGGCTGGACCCAATGATCTCCTAAGGTCCCTTCTGGCCTCACACTTTATGAATCTATGAAATATGTATCTTAAATGTTATCTGCATCCTTGTCTACTATATGTTTGGTTTACTGCCCTCAGTTTTCAGAAAATGAAGCATTTGGATGATTATTTTGATGAAGGTTTCAAGTCCGTTTTTGAGAAAAAATCTTGGGGAAAATGATAATAAATATTGCTGACACTTTTGTGACCAGTCTTTGACCAAAAAACCCTTGTTTTTAAGAATGTCAAGCACTTCTACCCATGGGAGCCCACATTAAATACAAAAGGGCCACCACAAGGAAACCACAAGAGAATTATGTCTGGTATAGTGGGCAGAAATATAGCCCTTCAGTGGCCTAACACATCTGAATCCATACTAGGTAGGGAACATGGATATTCAGTGCAATAAAGTCCCATTGCAAGGTTGATTTTGAGCAGCCTCCTGCTCATTCATTACATCTCAATGATCACAACATCCACATACATAAAACAGTGAACTCACCGAATCAAACCACTTGCATAACAGCAAAATTTTCATCCTAGGAAGACAGAGTACACCCTGCCAAACTCTTGACTGACAAGGCAGCTCAGTCAGGTTATATAATTGGCACTCTCACAAGCTTTTTATCTTCATCTGAGTGGCACTCAAAAACGAGTGAAGTTCTTTCCTACTCTTGAATATATTGACAGAAATCAAGGAAATTGCTTACTGCTGAATGTCCCACTGATCAGAAAGAGTGAAGGGCACGACACATCAGTACAAACCAGGAACGGTTTCTCAAAAGTCTGAATTAGTTCAAAGAAACAATCATTTATTCATGGCAAAAGCCAAATACCCCAGGCCCAAGTGTCAGTCCCATTGGGTTTTTCCAGTGAATTCCAGCAGTGGGGTATATGGATGAGGAACAGCTCACAGATGTGAACAAGGATATAACAGATATGACAATCTGACTTTCTGGGGTAAATCAATCCATGGTGTGCCTCCATCCATTTCAGTGTTTTTAATTTGGTCCAGTATCTTTACCTGGTGGAGGCTATACTGTACTTCAGTGTAGTGCAGTAATGAGGAAATAAGAGTTTAGACTCTTTGGCTGCATCCAGATCAGTGTGGACATTTGGTTCCCTGGGAACAAGTAGCAGTGGTGCACCCTGCACCACTGCTACTTGTCCACGGGGAACACGCATGCCGTGCACACTTTGGCATGCAGCAAGTCACCCCAGGTGGGGTGGGGGAGGCTGGGGCCAGCACTGGGCTTACCTGGGATCCTGCGGGCGTCCCAGGGCTGCAGCAGTGGTGAATCTGCCATGTGGAGCCTGGCCGGCAGCCAGAGCATGGCTCTGGGCAGCCCAGCTCTGCTTTTGCATGGTGTGTGCTGCCTGTGCATGTGCTCCTCCAGAAAAAAAAACAGCAAACACATGGACAGTGCACCCTTGCAGCATGGAGAACATCTAAATGTGTGGTATGCGGTGCCGCAGATGCATTTGTGGTGCCATGTACTGCACAGCTGCGCGTGTCTGAACACAACCTTTCTTTCCAGAATTTTCAAGGGCAAAATTCTGTTATTCGAGACCTCAGAAATGGCAATGATAAAGTAGGTGACCTCTCCTTTGGCAGTATAGGTCACCCAAACTGCATCATATGGGTCCATCAGTAGCTTATGAGTAGCTGGAAAGAGACAATCCCAGAGTTATATTATAGAGCCAATCTCCTTTTTTAAGCTCTTGAGGAAGAAGGATCATGCTGGAACTTGAGATTTATAGGTGTATTTAGGGGTTTTTCCCCCTTTGCTTTCTGATTTTGGGAATGTGGCTATTCATTCACTTCAAATGTAATATCAAGGGGATCATTGAGAGAAAGGTAAAACAGCATACGTGAGCAGCAGTGCTTCTGGCAAGCTGAAATGGGAAGAGGGAAGTAAAAAGACACAGGTTAGGTCCTGCAAGCAGACAAAAAGATCTCATATAATTCAGCTCTCTACATCTGTTTCCAGTAAGGACCTTACTAAGTTTTGTTGCTTCTTTCTAAATTCCTTTTACTTGCTGACTTTCCTGGGCTCCTGAAGAAGCATCAGCAGATTGGAAGGAATTCAGTCAGCGAAAGGTAACAAAAGCAATTATGGGTCTGAAAGGGAAGGCTTGAGGAAATATTGAAGGAACTGAACTTGGCTAAATAGCAGCTAGGGAGAGATGGGCTATAGAAATGTCTGCAATCAATGAAATGACACTCTAACTGCTACAGGATTTTTTAGTAATGGTTCTCAAAACTATACCTTACACAAGTATTACTGCTTTCCTACTGAGAAACACGTTAGCATGTTTATGAGTGTGCTTACAGAAGAGTCATATTTTGTTCAGTGGCTCTAAGGAGCATAATACAGCATATTCATTTAAAGGGCATACTGTCTCTGGGCTTAATGATAATTTAAGAGCCAACATTACTAATAATTATCCTGATGATCATATCTCAGTGCTATGCTGCTGAATAAGTAACTCCATTTTATTTTCCAGCATGGTCTCTTAGCATGAGGAATCTTCAACATCCAAAAGCAGCAAATTGTTTTGTTAGTTATGCTTCCCAATGATTTGTATTTGGATTAATAGAGTGTGCTGGCTCTTAAAGACAATCCCAGGTCCAGCACTTCTGTTACTATTTCAGAACTCTGGCCAGTTCTAGCCTTTTGGTGGGAGGATGTGATTGTAGGCTTAATGCAAAGCATTCTGGATAGAAAGTGGAGATGGAGAAGAGCTTTCCTCTAAGCAGTAGAATGAGAGCAGCTTTGGGAGTGATGGCTGTTGCTGAAGTGAAAAGAGACATATTAGTGACTGAGGGTTAACAGATGGGGCAGGAGGTTGAAATGGATCCTAGGTGGGCTGAGATGAAGAGCTTAGGGGAAAGGCTCAAGAGGCAAATATAAGAAGTGGCCTCATGAACAACCTGGAGTAGGAATGGCTGAGTTTGGAACAGATAGTTGCTGTCTAGGGTTTCCGTGGCTGAAGCCCACTGTAGCAGGGTGGAACAGACTTGATTTGGTGCACAGAGCTGGTGTGGATGTGCTCTGAAACCAAAGGGAAGCTACCAGAGAAGGGACTCGCTGAAGCAGCACATGCCGTGGAGAATGGAAAATTAAGACAGACCTTGCAAAATGGAGGCTGTCACCCAGTAAAGATACCTCCATTTAATCTGGAGGACTCTAATTATTACTGCAGGTGGATCCTGGTGAAAGGACTTCTTTGTTTAGCAAGAAGGCTAAGCTAAATACTTGCAGTGTGGGGAAACAGAGCAACAGCGGCCTTCAGATGGCAGTGAAGGTAAATCAAGCCCCTACACATCTGGGTGCTTTTGATCCATTATGTTCCAGTCACTAAGAGGACAGAAAATTATGTCTAATTAACATATGGTTAGTTATCCCTGTGTAGCAGGGCACTAAGGTGCCTGCTACTTGTAGAGCGGAATAAGCACTCAGGTGCCGGTTGCTAGGGCAACCGGAGGGAGCCATTGACCTACACCTGCAAGTGGTCAGCTGACCGGAAGGGGCAGGGCCTGGCTCCCATTTAAACCCCAGGACTGAGTCCAGGCAGGCAGTTCCCTGCTGGCAGCCAGAGGGGAAGGAGCTTTGCCAGACTGAGCCAAGAGGAGTGGCTGGACTGCAGGTATGGCCCAAGACTGGGGAAAGGTAGAGCAACCCTGGTGTGGCAGGAAGAAAGATGTTGTAGCTGATTGGCAGAGATTTCTGTTATAGCTTAGGGGCTTGAGTTTTCTGTTTGCTGTTTACAGCTGGTGGTTTGGGTGAGGCTATTAGGGGTTGTAGGAGGCCTTATAGGGGACCCATGGTAGTGTGGGGACCCTGGTGCCAGAGAGGGTGTAGCATTTGGGGTGCACTGAAACCAGCCCTGAGAAAGGGTGTGAAGAGTTAGAGGCTGGGTAAGGCTGAGGCTGCCTGAGCCCAGCAAGGGTTTGAGACCCTGAGGAGGAGAGTTGGGACTCAGGTGGCTGCAGCTGTGCCTGGCCCCAAGGCTGTGGGAAGTGAGAGGCCCCAAGGCAAGGGGGCAGTGAGAAGCCCTGGAGAGGGGGTTTAAACCTCCAGTGCCAGTGAGGTGTGATTTTAAAAGCTGGGGAGCTCTGGTGCACCTGTGCAGCATTATTCTCAGACTTGGGGCCATCCCCTGGTTTGGGGCTTGTGGCCCTCTGGTGGTGGGGTTGGTGCCCAGGCCCTCTGGAGCAGGAAAAGGGCCAGCACCAAGACAGTGAAAAAGGCTAGAGCCTCGAAGTCAAACCCTGTTTAGTGAGTTCAGATGGGGAGGCCTAGCTAGAGAAAAATTAGTGGTCAGTCCCACATAGGGGAATGGCCCCAACATATCCAATACAATAGGCATCCTCCTGCTCGCAAGAACATCATCCTAAGTTCCATCAAGATGTGGCAGGAAAGTATAGGGCAGGACATAAGAATCCCAAAGAAGGATCCAAGGGCACCCACGCGAGGGATGGAGTACTAGGAAGATGGTGTTGGGAAGGCTGACCTGTTACACCCTGCTAACCTATGACCGACCAGTCAGTGACCAATGAGCTTGGGGTAACTAATATTCTTTGTCTTTCTGTCCACCTAATTTATATGTCTTAAATGGACAAGTTTCACTTAAGCTCTCTAACAGGTGAATAGATTCCCTTCTCACATATGTCCTCCAGAAGATTATCATCTATGATAAACTTTCCATCCTGAGATGGATGGATGATGAGCAATAGTTCATGCAGGATTGTTGGTGGCAAGTCCATAATCTTAGTTTATCTTTGCTTTACGTACCAAAAAGGTTGGAGTGCTGATATATCAGCAGAGAGAATCTGGGTATCCCTTAGTGTGTGCAACACTCAGCTGTTCTGTTTTTGTACAACGCCACTCTGTCTATGGGTGTTTTTGCTCACAGTGCTATTTTGCTGCCATTTTGTTTCCTATGATAGTTGGACTAAAAGATGGAGAACTTGGTGGGGTTTTTGTTTTAACTTGCATGTGTGAATAGTTGCTCAAGAACATGTTAAATGTGGATAGTTTCACTCACAAGCCAGGATGTCCTTTGAGAAACTGTTTGCTATGGCTGACATAGGCTTTATAGAATTTCACTGCATTTAATTCTATTTCTACCATAATGTAATTCAGTTTTCTCTAATGTGGAACGTGGGTTAAAAACAGGACCCCACCAAACTGAGTTCCAGATTAGCCCCAAAGCGGGGAGCTTCACAGCCAGGGGACCACTTGATCAGTGGCAAAGCTTTTGAGATATGGGGATCTCTGTGACCTGAGCTTCAGAGGCAGGAAGCCCAGGCGGGAGCTGCTGTTCAGCAGAGATACTTGGAGAGAGGTCACTAAATGAGTCTCTTTGCACTTTGAGCCCTGAGTAATTTCTGAAGGCGGTTGCTGGAATATCATCCACTGTTTCTCTTGAGTTGCATAAACAAGGCACTGTGAACTTATGCTGACTTCTTCTTCTTTATTTTTATTTTTACCTGCTTCATTTGTGAGGGCTCACTTGTTTCCAGTTGTTCTCAAAGTGACAGCATCAGCAAGATTTAATATTCTTTGAAGTGGTGACAGGCATCATCATGCATGACCTTGCTGTACCATACATTGAATGGAAAAGCTACCAGAACATTACAATGATTATTGCCTTGGGATTACTAAATTAAAAGGTAGTGGAAGTGTTGTAGTCGCAACAGCCCATGGAATCTGCAAGCAGCAAGGTTTCCTTGGTAAAATCTCTTATTGGAACAGCTGTGTAGTTGGAAGAGAGGTTGGATGAACTGTAAACCTTTGTACATGGCTGTTTTGCACGTACACAGAAGAGTTCCACACAAGCCACTGTTACATCTGGCATTTTAGCTTTGGCTGTTCTTGCTTCTTTCCCTGACTTGCGAGAGAAGCTTTTGGGCACAAAGCACCTTCCTCATCTCACAATTACACCATTGGTCCTATATAAAAGATTACCAAAGAAACCTTGATGAATTAAAAAAAGGCAGTTTCTGAACCAATTGGAGCACTCCTCCTCTCTAAATGAGGGAAGGAACCACCCAGGGGGTGGGAAGAAGTAACGCATGTGAGAGCGTAGCTCTTTGATTGCCTGTGCTGGTATAAGTGAGCAGAACTTGATCTGTAATTCCTCAGTGCATAGAAATGCTTCTGCTACCTTAACTTCCCAGAACCTTGATCAAAATCTCTCTTTTACAGCAACTCTTAAAATGAACCCTTTTGTAACATCAATTCATGTTTTGGGGGATTCAAGAACAGAACACAGTATAGAAATCAACAGGGATGCTTTTAAAAATGGTGGATCCTCAAATATTTGGACCAACAAGCTACTGTCAACTCTCAAAATATTTTGCGGGCCACTCTGCGTTGTTAGCATCCACTGTCTCCCTGAGGTCTGGAGAACCACTGCTTTTTAAAAGCTGAATAACTATGGGGCCATGTTCTGTTCTGAATAGCAGCCCCACCCCCTCCTCTTTCTTTCCTGAAAGCAGGATTCTGGGGAGAAAAGCATCTCTTTCCTTCTGTATTTTCATAGACCAGTTCCTTCAGGAATTGCTTTTAAAAGAACACCATTTATACAAAAGCTTCTTGGTTTTTTAAAAAAAAAAAAGATTGGGATTAGTTGTGCGATTAAAAAATTAGTTGCAATTAATTGTGATCTTAATTGCATAGCTAAAACCTTAAAATTATGTGCAAAAACACTCAAAATTATGCAGGTACTTTGTATGGTTAGGGTGGGTGTGGGGTATGTGTGTGTGGAGGGGAATTTGTGGAGGTGTGGGGGGTACTATGGGTCACGAGTGAGGGGCAGCAGCAGGGCTGGGGGTGGGCTGTGGCTTGGGAGTGAGTGGCAGGGGCAGAGCGCAGGCATATCACTACCCTCTCCCACCAACAGAATACCACCCACAAGTGTCCTCTTTTAAAACTGGAAATATGGTAACCCTACAATATTCAGCCCAGCTGCACGTAGATCAGTGCCCAGCAGGTAAGTCTGTGGAGGGGAAGCTCAGGGGTCGGAGGGGCAGACTGAAGTGAGGAAGGGAGTGGGGCAGGGGCCAGGCAGATTGTGGTATGGAGCCACAGGCAGCTCATCCAGAGGTACGGGGGGTGAGAGTGGGGTGACTCCCTGCCACTGTGTGCATCCCCCAGGGGAGTCCTGGCAGGCATGTGCCCCTTGGATTTGTGCACAGGATGGAGGCAGGCTGCCCACTGTGGGCTGGGAGTCTGCACCATGCTGCTTTTGCCTTGGCAGCTGCACGATGCTATGTTGTGCCTCCCGCTGCCAGGTGGGCAGGGGCCACATGGCGCAGCCAGCATGTGGTTCCTGGGGCAAAGGCAGCAGGGTGTAGAGCTCTAGCCCATAGCAGGCAGCCTGCCTCTGCCCTATGCACAAATCTGGGGGGCACATGCCCTCCATGCCTCCCTGGGGGTGCATGTAGCAGTGTGGAGCTGTGCCCCCCTTGCACCATAAGATGAACCTACTACAGCTCCATGACCCACCTCAGCCTCGGGTCCCCATTCACACCTGCTCCACTCCCTCCCTCACCATGGGGTACTTGAGCTGCCCCACAATGCCCCTTCCCTCTCCCTCTGCCCCTTCCCCTGCATAGACTTACCTCCTGGAAACTGTTCTACACACAGCTGGGCTATGGTCCTGGCCATGTGTGTTCTGGCTCTGGCTCTGGGTGCATGCCTACCCCCTGTCTTCCTGCTGCAGCAGCCCTGGAGCCCATGCCCAGGCTGTCCTGCAGCATGTCTGCACTACCAGTGCTGCCCTGCTGGGTGGCTCAGAGGCAGCAGTGATGGCAGCAGAACAGAGCCCAGGTGTGGGCTCCAAAACTATGTATGCGATTTAACACATTCAAAAAATTTTAATGGGGGAACCAATTGATGCATTAATTGCATGTTAACAGCAATTAATTGACAGCCCGAAAAAACAAAACCCCTTCAGTTCTGACATCAAGCACAAACTTTGCAACATGTTTTGTGCTTCGGTTCTGATGTGATTTACTCTCTTGCCTAGCTGCTCCACTGATTGCACCATTACTAAGGAAAATAGATAATCTCTGGTGTTCAGCTCTAGCTCTTAAAGTAAATTCTCTTCAAGTTGCAAAAGTCTCTTTCCTCTGACTCTATTCCTAACTTTGTTATTTTTTTTCATTTATTGTTTTCTACCTCATTGTCTTTTGATAATTTAATGCATTGGTATCTTCCTTTTTTTTTCTCTCTCTCTCTTTCCCTCATCACTCTTTGCTTGACATCTTTCTTACACTGCCATATCCTTTTGATAGTACACATTACACTTGAATTCTCTGCAGCCCAATTTGTACACTGTAGTCTTTGACAGTATGTCTGAGGAAAGATGTAGGGGGACAACTTTTATTTACATCTTTTGTAGGATTCATTACTAAGACCCACGAAGAGAGCTCACATGCACTGAGTGCCTTCAGCTCTGTTCTTACCATCTTTGTGTATAATTAACTTAAGCAGTTCTTATTCTTGCTCATCTGCCCGCTCTGTATTTCCATACCCCAAGCTTGTTGTTTTACAAGTTGCCTCAATTCAACTTTAAATAAAAATGAAGAATTGTCTGTTTTCCTGCAGTGAATGCAAATGAAGTGAGTACTGCTTTTGACAAAAATCTCATAATGGTAGCAAAAATGAAATAGGGTTATGGCCCTCCTTTGTAGCAAAGTTAGCAGACTCCTCTGCATTGGTGGACAGCCCTACAACAGCATGCATCAGAGACACAAATTACCACACTGACATGCACTTATTGAGGATATTCAAAGGCGCACAAAATTCCATACACTTGCAATATCTTAAGAAAGCTTTCTGTTTTAATTTTGCTTGCTGGGGAAATGCTGTGTGACTTATTGCTGTGAACTAGACTATGGTATTTTTGTGATGAATGCTTAGCAGGTGTAAGTAGAGGGGTCTTGTTGCTGTAGCTTATGGCTCTCTGAGGAAAAGGCATATTTTTGAAGACTTTTTTGTTTTTGACCTGCTGTTCAAAATGCAAGTGTTTGTGAGAAACCGATAGCAAGGCATAAACTACTAAAGCAAGTTTCTGTTACCATACAGTCAGCTAGGGCAAATCTGGGTAACTTAATCCCACTGTGAATTTAAACAGCTGCAGAGAAATTCCCCATAGAAAAGAAAAGCTTTCCTTTTGAGATACTTACTTACCCACCATGCAATTTGACTTTTGCTGCTGGAAGTGGGTCAGGTAAGTGGAATGTCAATGTGATACCATGAGGTTATTTCAGGAATAAAACGTATTTAAAACTAGTAATCAAGGAAAAGAATTATACTAACACATTAAGCATAGGGAAAACTGGCAGCTTCCTGGGTTTCCTCTCTCTCCAGTATCACAACTCTGTATATGCTTACTTCTGGAGAAGGCATTTGTTGCTGTTTAGGTATAGCTTTCAAGTGTGTGTGAAGAGTTGGGGCGGGGGGTTGGAAATGGGGCAGGCAGGATGACAATGGCAATCTTCCTGCCTGTATTCTTTCTCTGCAAACAGGGTACCCGAGTTGGTGCCCCTATGCAATGCTCTTCAACTGATGCGAATGTGGCAGTAGCCTCAGTTGCCACAGTCTAAGTTGCACTCACTTTTTTTCATACTATGCATTTAACTTTAAAACAGAACAAGCAGGGGCAACACAGAGGGTGTATGTGGGTACACATGCACCCCCCCCGAGTGTGGTGGTGCACCCCCTACAAAATTTAAAGACTTGCTACTAAATCATAGGAATAAAAAACAGGACTAGAAGGGACCTCAGGAGGTCATCTACTCCAAGGCAGGATCATCCCTTTCTAAACCACCCTATCCTGCATGACTTTCAATGATTGTGACTACAATTCTAGATTATAAAATTTAAAAAAAGATAGAATCACCTTTTTGTTCTGTGCTTGTACAGTATGTACCATAATTGGGGTCCTCATCCATGGTTGGGAGCTTTGGTGCCCCTACAGTAGATGAAAACTAATATCATGCACTCTTAATTTCAGTGGAACTTAAATGGAGTCAGCATTGTCCCTGGATGTAGGCAGATTACCAGAACTGCTTCTCTTTTCATTACCCAGTTAAATATTTCCATTGTGCTGATAAATGCTACTTAAGAGAAATACAAATACATTCATTAACAAGATTTTTTTTTTTTAAAAAAAGATAAAGTCAGAAAAAGCATAACACAGATGAAAGGTGTGGATTTGTAGTTATTGGAACTTACACTTGTTATGTAACTGGGAAATACTCTCTAGCTGAACAGTCTATCTGAATAAAAATGGCTAAGAAAAAAAAGAGCTACATGCACAAGAACTACGTTGAAGAAATACAAGAGTAGGAAATAAAACTATAGTGTTGTTCTGCAAGCTCTTACTGATGTGGGTACTCCTTAAAGGCATTGAATAGCCCTATGTGCACATTTTATGATATCTGGTGCCAGTTTCCTTGCCTATATAACAACCCACTTAGCCTCTTTCAGCTTACAAAACATCCATTATGTGATCATGACTCTTTCTCTCACATAGTTTAAACTTTTGAAGATATCCCCTGAATAAGTTCAAGGAGTCTATGTGGATTGATCATGATCTGGAACTCAAGCTGTGCTGTTGAATTTTGATTATTCAATTAAATCCCAAAGTTCTGCTTCTCCTGATCACAAGAGCTCAATCATATACTTGCATAAATATTTTAACACGGAACTTGGAGATTGACTCTTTCTTATGGCCGCTGCTGCCAACAAATCTGGTTCCTACTTATGTTTCAAGGGTAATTAACACAAATGTTTAACATTATATTTATGCAGATTGATATGTAACTCTGTGGCCCACATGACATCCATGACAAATATACATAGAATCAAAATAGTAAAAATACATGAAACCTAACTTTCCCCAGTCTCTTATACTTTTCAAGATTTTTATTCAGACACAGTACCTCAGCATTATTTTGCAACTTGTATTACTGTCATACCTAGGATTCCTGTCTGGGCCAGGACCCTGTTGTGCTAGGTGCTGTACAAAAGCAGAGCAAAAAGATGGTGCTTGTCCAAGAAGTGTAAAATAAACAGTAATGGGCGATCACAGAAAACAGGCAAGCAATATTGGTCCCTATGATGCATGATGATCTCAGTGCAGCCAAACTTCTTAGTGTGTTGAAGGCATTTGGAGAAAGGGAAAGGACCAGAAGCAGAGGAGCCAAGCTAATGTTTTTGGAGAAAATAAGACTTTTATCCCCACTGTGAAACTTCTGAGAAGCATGGATATTGTGAGCATATGTTCATACATCTATAGACTTGCATGTTTGAATGTTCTGTCTACATGTATAGTCTTCTATGATGGGGGAGGGGATGCCTCTGTAGAAAGAGAATAAGGGGCAATTGCATGATGACATGGTATACTCTCTCGGTGTATGCATGTATATGAAACCTTACCACCAGCACAAAGAGAGTGCAATACATAATGAAGGAAGAATCTCATTCAGGTGATGTAACTAAAACCCTGTATAAAAAATCTTTTCCTTGGTTGACAAGGAATTTGTCTACACAAGATGCTTTATTGTACAGTAGACTAATCTACTGCACAGTAAAGCATCACCAAGTAACCATACTAATAAACTATTGTGCAGTAAATTGGTTTACTGTACAGTTGGCTAATACCTGTAAATATAGGTACTAAACTAACTGTGCAGTAGATATTGTGCAATAGGGCTTGTGTTGACACTGACAGAGTAAATTTGCTCCTAGTCGACCACACCAACCAGGAGCCAGTCAGCATGTGGATGGGTCCCTTTCTGCCTCCTTCCCCCCAGATCCTCACAAGAGTGGAAAGCTGAGCAATGCCAGAACTGGGGAGCTACCAGGGGGGCAGCTAGCAGTGAAAGTAAGTCAAGACTTAGTCATTGGTACACTTCTTTTAGTAAAGAAAAGAGACAGTGGCCAGGTACAGACATCATACTTTTTCCAGTTTAGGTGGTCAGAAACTGGTCTAAACTTGTGACAGAACAGAAGTTCAGTGCACAAAGACCAGGTACCACTGTTTTGAAACCAGTCTAAGGTAGACCTGGATGAATGTAGTATCAGATCTTATCAGTTTAGGTTAGACCAGTGTATCGAACTTCTATCCCAGATCCCCACCCAGGCAGGCTAGTCTTGGCCTGCACTCATAATCCAGCTGAGCACTGAGCCAGCCCTGCCCACAAGCTGTCACGGAGAAGAGACCGCAAGGCCCCTGCTCTCCAGCCCTGTGTCCTGCCCACACTTGTCAGTTGGGCTGGGCAGGGAGTGGGGAGCAGAGGCCCCTGCCCCAGCCGGCCCAGCTGGAGTTGGGTGCACAGCAGGGGCTTCCCCACTTCCCTGCTGCCTGGCTTTCATGGCCAACATGGCTTTTCCCTGTGGCCCTGCCCCCCTTCCAGCTGCCAATGGCAGGGGAGAGAAGGGGAAGTGGAGACCCCATAGTGAGCCAGCACAGCTGGGGGGGGTCATGCAACTATGAGAGGGTGCTGTTTCTTTCCCTCCCCCGCCAAACCATCTGAGGGCTGCAAGCAGGAGCCCCGGCCCAGAGCCAAGCTGTCTGCTGCTCCAAGAGCTGGGGGCCAGGGCCGGGGTCAGGGGAATGGATCCCTCTGCCACACGGCTCTCCCCAGCCTGCCGGCTCGTGGCAGGCCAGCTCCATGTCGTGGCGGCTCTGCTCTTCCTGTCCCTGGTTCCTGGTGTGGTAGACAGCTGTGCAGCTCTGAGCCATGGCTCTTGGCTGCAGCTTTCAGTCAGGCTGGTAACTAGGGGTGGGAGGGTGGGGAAGCAAGGCCTCCCACTTCTCAGCCCCAGCCCCAAGCCAGCACAGTGGTGGGAGAGCATGAAGCAGGTGGCTCTGTTCCCCCACAAGGCTCCTGACAGCTGCAGCCAGGAGTTATGGCTCAGCCACAGGACTGTCCCCTGCCTCAGGAGCTGGCATTGGGTGCGGGGGCTGGACCCCCTTCCTCTGCCCCCCGATCTAGCAAACTTGGGGGGCCAGAGTGGGGTTCTCTTTTTTTTTTTCCCCCCCCCCCCACCTGCTCCCAGTGTGGCAGGCAACGCAGTCTGAGCCATGGCTCCTACCTCCAGCTGTCAGGCAGTCAGATGGGGTGAGTGTAGAGGAATGGAGTCCTCTACCATGTGCCCCTCCTCCAAGCTGCTCTGGCAGGGGCCTCTGCTTATCCCCCACTTCCTTCTCCCCTGCAGCTGGCAGTGGGTGGCTGGTGCATGTGTGCACTAGGGGGGACACAATGGACGGACTGGGAGAGATTCTGTGCTGCTTCCTCCCAGCAGGGGATTGAGGGTGTGTGGCAGCAGCCAGTCGGGGATGGCCTCTGCTTAGCTGGGGGTGGCTGTGGGGCATATGGGAGCCCCCACATCATCTGGCCTCAGCCAGTGCAGGCATCTGCCTGCCTCCCCTCGCCAAAGGATAAACATATGTTCCCTTCACTCCCGATCCAATCTACACAGCTTAGAGACAACCCATGTAGATTGGACCAATTCTGCCTTGGGCTATCTGAATGTCTGTACTTAGCCACTGTAAAAATCTAAATTTTGGTGTACACTATGCAATCATTGTACATGGTGTGAATGATTCACACTGCAAAGCTTATCTAGTGCAAAATATTCACTTAGTTGGAGCTGAAATGAAAAAAACCAAACATATACAGCTTCTAATCAACACTCTTTTGAATGAGGTTTATTCTTAATTTCATTTGGTTTACTATCTCTGCTACGTGCACTGGACCATTTCTAAACCTTTCAAAAACATAGCAATAGCTTTGAACGGTCCTTATTTCTTGCTTTATGTTAGCACCCAGTGCTAAATGTGGGCAGGAACCCTTTTCTTTCCTGAGATGAGAATTTAGAACATTTTCTGTCCAACCTCAGAATGAAACAAACCTCTTAGGACTTGGTGATGAACAATAAATGAGCGTGTATGACAGCCCAGTGGGTAGGGCTCACCTGAGAGATAAAAGACCAAATTTAAGCCTCTGCTCCAACAAACAGCTGAGGAACCTCTTCTGGCAAAATGTGTCATCAAAAGTATCACATTCCTAGGGGGAGAAGAAATTATCACTAAACTGATGTTTTCTGGCAAAATTGATGTAAGAAAATTCCTGAATAGTTCTACCTAATAACTGCTTTCCAAAATGGAGCCATAGTGTCCTGGAAATGGCACAAAATATATTGATCTAGAAGTTTCTATCCTAAATAGCTTATAACCTAAGTCGCATCTGGTAGATGAAACAAAGTGGGGAGAGGGCAAATACACTGATGTTTACTGCTACTGTACTTGTACTAAGATGCTTACTGGAGTTTGTTGGAGTAACAGGACTGAGCATCTGCAGCGGCGTAAATAGCCCTGTGTGGTTAGTAACTGGTGACATTCAGACCTCCTAATCCACTCCTCCCAAAAAAACTTCAGTCTTTGTCCCATCTTTTAGAGACTGAATGATAGGTTGGGGTAGGAGTTCAGTTTCCTCGCAACTAGAAGTGCATCATAGATTTGTTCAAGCAGCTACTTTGCCGCTAGAATATTTCCCCCCTGCCCCTTTCTCCACATGTGCTATGCAGAGATTTTGCTTCAATGTATCCTTGTAGTCTGGGGTCCTCCACTATGCTGTCTCCAGGTTCCTCCACCATAGGGATGTGCTTAGTTTTGGTGCAGTGGATAGTCCTGAGCATGCTACAGGAGCCCCATGAAGCTGGAGCACTGAGCTGTGGTGGTGCACAGGACTTGGAGGACACCACTGTAGAAAATCCGATTTTTTTTTTTTTTTTTTTTTTCCTCATGCTGATAGCTCTGTGAAGGGCCGTTTTAACTCGCAGGGTCCTAGGCATGTGCCTGGTTTTGCTTAAGTGAAGAAGGGGCCCAGTTGTGCTTATTTTACTCTTTTTCACCCAGTAATTATAATCTGTAATATAAATATACAGTATTAAGTAGGGGCCCATGAGTTTGTTTGCCTAGGGCCCACTAAAAAGTTAATCCAACCCTGGCTCTATGAGCATGTTGGTCACCCTCCTGCCTAGCAGAGGAATACAAGCCAAGGAAAGCAGCAGTCTGTAGGAGGAATTGATGCAGATCCTGTGATGGTTTTTTCTCCCACTGGGCTTACTTACATATGTAAGTAAACATTTGTTCCATCATGTGTGCAACAGTTAACAAGACGAAGGCCTGCTCCTATATCTAGGGACCTACCATGGGCCCCAGCAGCTGATTACATGGCTGTAATGTGGCCGGGGCCCCTAACTTCATGGCCATATCACAGCCAGGGTCACCATTTTGAAGGTGGAGCAAAGTGGGGCCCCCACACCTCTGCCTGAGTTTGTGCTGCATTGATTGAAAGCCCTACCTGGAGCTGCTTGGCTTGTTAATTCAGTAATTATCACCCTCCTCAAGGGGTGGAGGGTAATTAATTACAGCGTAAACAAACAGTTTTGCTCTGCTCTGGCTGTCATCCTGCCTGGCCCTCCCCTTCGGGAGAAGGGGTTTTTGGCAGGCTTTTTCCTGCTTTCCGCTCCCCTTCTGGAGACAGGGACACGAACTTTTTTCCCTCCTCTCTCTCCTAGGAGACGGCTTTTTGAACATAACCAGTTCCCCGCACTCTTTCACTGTTTCAGGGGACACTTCTAATTTCACAGATTTCATGGACTTCGTGTAATCATGTATTTGCTAGGTCCTTACCTATAGCCCTTAAAAAGCCATAACTGCCAGGGAACTTGATTGGAGTCTTCGTAATTATTAACTTTGTAGCTATGGACTTGGGTAACTTAAATGGGCCATTGCCATGGTATGACTATGGTGTATTGGAAAAATCCCTCTTTATGACCTGAGGCTGCATCCACGTGTGACATGGACATTTGGTTCCCTGGGGACAAGTAGCAGTGGTGCACCTTGCACTGTTGCGATTTCTGCTGCATGGAGCCTGGCTGGCAGCCGTGGCACAGCTCCGGGACGCCTGCCTCCACTTTTGAGCAGTGCACATTGCCCATGAAATACTGCTCTTCTTTTTTGCTCTGAGTTTTTTTTTGACCCCTGAATATCTAGAAGTCAAGAAAACCCTCTGCACTGCTGCATTGCAGCATGGAGAAAAATGAACATTTGATATGTGGTGCCACAGATGTATCTGCAGTGCCATGTACCACACAGCCACACTTATCTGGACATAACCCAAGGGGCCAGATCCTTAGCTAGTGGAAGTTTTATATAGCTCTACTGAAGTCAATGCCAGTATGCCAAATTACACACACTAAGGGTCTAGCATTTTGTGTTGCTCTGCCCTAGAAAGACGATTGCAAATGTTCTTTCTTAATGCATTTTACATTCAAAATATCCTGAATAAGCTTTATTTATGGTGTGTTTGTATGAAGGGTGTGGGGGATAATTAGTTTGTATGTAGCAATCAAGTATATCAGGTTCTCTTGAATTATTAAACTTAATTAGTTTAATTTATTATTCCTTTGGGCTACAGTATCTGTATTAAATGCCAATCTAAATTGTGGTATATTTGATTTAGTGGGAACATAGATTTGGTTATGTATTGCAATGCCACTAAGTTTCCACAGAAACCAATGATTCTGCTTTACTCTTGTTCTGTTTAGCTTGTATCTTCATAAAATGCCAGCAGAAATTAAGAGCGGCTTCAAATGTTCTCAGCGTTCTGAATTGCATCAATAGTTCAGTGAATATTCAAGTCACAGAGGCCCTGATCCTGCAAATGTAGACCTGTATGCTTAACTTTATGCACTGGTAGGAGAGATTTATAGGCCTTGCTCAGGATAATTCTGAGGTCCCATAAAAGTTGAATAACAAAGGAGCTAAGGCACTGTAGGATGCCTGCTCTATACACTGAGCTGGAGGGGAGCAGAACAGGGAAACAATCAGCTATTTCAACCACGTCTTCCAATAAAGCCCAATTTCTGGAAATTAATGGCACCCTAACTTCCAGCTGATGCCCTCTTCCAGGTTACAGGTCAGGGTTGTATGACTGTAAATAACAAAGGTATGGGTTTGCATCAGGAGAAGCCCCCCAAGAATATTTCATTTGATATAATCATTGTTTCAGCTAGCATAAATGCTGGAAAAAACTCTCCTTTCCTAGTTCTCAAGATATCTTCTCTTTCCTCTTACATATATGAGGAACTCCATGCCTGGTCCTTGTAAGGAAAAGCAGATTATTTTCATTGGGT
Source organism: Crocodylus porosus (assembly GCF_001723895.1). Classification (NCBI taxonomy): domain Eukaryota; kingdom Metazoa; phylum Chordata; order Crocodylia; family Crocodylidae; genus Crocodylus; species Crocodylus porosus. Next base: position 1,761,639 of record NW_017728927.1, on the reverse strand, counting down.
CCACCATCTAGAGGAAAATGGAGGATTTTGCCTGAGATACTAGTAGTTCTGGTTTTGCAGGAGACGAACCAGAGATTGGACACCCTCATTTACTCCCTCAGGCTACCATTACCGTAGCCGAAACTGGCTTCTGGATGCAGTTGCTTTGAGGAAAGAAGTTTTATGAACACTAAGGCCATGTCCAGACGAGCATGGCTGTGTGGTATGTGGTGCTGCAGACACGTATGTGGTGTGACATACTGCAGATTTAGATGTTCTCTGCACTACAAGAGTGCTGTCCATGTGTGCACTGTTCTGTTTTGGTTTTTTTAATGGTGTGGGGTCTTTTTTTTTTTTTTTTTTTTTTTTGACCTCTGGATATCCAGGGGTCAAGAAAACAGAGTAGCTCACACACAGGCAGCATGTGCCACTCAAAAGCAGAGCTGGGACACCCACGCTGCTGGCTCCGGCCTCCCCTACCCCACTCAGGGTAACTTGTGCGGCTGTGCAAGCTACCTGTCCCTGGGGAGCCAATCATCTACGCTCACCCATGCCCCGAGGGCATGTCCACACAGGCAGGCACATGTGTTTGTAGCAGCACAAATACCAGCAACACAAATATTGTGCCTCACTACACGTGCCTGAATGTGCACTTTGGTGTGGGGAAATTGTGCCACTTGGGGCAAACTGACCCTGCCCGGCTCCTCCTGGATCTTCAGCCAGGGGGAGCTAGAGGCTGCAGTATAAAAAGCTGTCCTAGTAAGCAGCTCAGCGCCACCTGCCATCAGGAGCTTCTGGCGGGGGGGGGGTAGCACCTTGCCTGGCCTTGCAGCACTTCCCTCTCCACCATCTAAGTCAGCTAGAGAACACCAGACCAGTCTGCTTTTCCACTGTCCATTGCTACCACCTCTACACCCCTGTGTACCGTATGATCTATTATGCGGGATCTGCTTGGCAAGGGCATGGCTGGGGCACCCAAGTGGCTGAGTCTGTACTCCACCCTCATCCGATGAGCCACAGGGGACCTCAGCTGGTGGCTCCTCCATGGAGCCATTGCTATGGGCGTGTATGTGGCGAGCTTCATGGACACCCCAGTCTCCTGCCCCTTCTGTGGAAAGAGGGAGACTGGCACACATGACCCTCAAGTGCACCAGGCTGCAGCCCCTCCACCTCCTCCTGAGATTCTGGTAGGATTTCACCCCCCACTTATTGTTTCTGGTCACCCCATCCATGGCTCCTCCAAGTCTTGGGACCTCCTAGTCAACCTCCTCCTGGCCCTGGCCAAGTGGGCCCTGTACTTGACCAGGAAGGAGGCTCTGGTCAAGAAGATGCCTGGGGACTAGGGCCACTTTCCTCTCACTTTTTTCCATACAGAGTACCAGTGCAGGGTGTCTACCAGCTCCTTAGTTGCCTTTGAGGACCAGTGGGTGTCCCCCTCAGGTGCACTTATTTTCATGTTTTGACCCTTTGGCCCACACAACACTCCTATTCTCTTCTTTTCATTAGTTGTCTCAAGAATTTAGTTGTGCCACTCACTCATTAGCCCCACATGGGGTTACTAGTTTGCCAGGTGGGTCATAGGGCCTGTAGTAGGAGTGTTACAAATAGACAGGAGCTTCTGAAGCCCAGCCAGTTGGTATCTGAGGACACTAGCCCCTTGTGCCATCTGGCCTGCTGCAGCAGCCCTAACCTAGAGTGGACTTTGCACCTGCTACCCACTGCAGCAGTCTGGCAATGGGGGTTGCTACTTGGCTGTGACTTGCTGGCACCTGCAACAGCATCTGCCCCCTTGGACCTGCAGCGCCATGGCTGCATGCCTGCCAGACCCAGACAGGGACTGCACGGCTCCCTGGGCTGTGGTATGGGCACTGCAGCAGAGCCTCCTGCACCTCTGAGCTGCTGCCAGTTGGCCCTGGCTGCACAGTAGGCCTTCATGCAGCACTGCTGTCACATCTTCTGGTGCCCCTACTCTGCCATCTGGGCAGCTATTGCCTGGAAGAGGTGCTTGTTGTGTTGGCCCACTTCGAATGGTTAAAGCATATCCTTCTGGCCCTATATGGCCAGGTCAGTTACCTTGTCATCCTCCAGCTGTAAATTCTTGGATTTAAAAAAAAAAAAAAACCCAAACAAAAAAAAACTCATTAAAATACCTGACATTTGTATTCTTCCATGATTAAAATGAAATGCTGCTATATAGAGAGAGAGATCAGTTGGGCAATGTTATATTGATATATTTACAATTTTAAGGTAATTTGGAAGCCTACCAGTGCCTCCATCTTCATAATAAAATGAATTTTAAACATCTATACACTTTGGTGTTCGCTTTTGGGTTTTTTTTTTGTTTTGTTTTGGGTTTTTTTAATCACAAAAAAATTAGAGCTGCCCTCTTCTCTCACCAGGATGTTGGGGACTGAGCAACACTGGGATGCCAGTGCCCTGCCCCTGTGCATGTGTTTGCCCCTCACTCCTGACCTACAGTCTTTGCCTGCCCGCCACTAGCTCCCTCCTGGCAGCAGCTCCATCCCAGCACCAGGACACGAGTCCAGCTGCCGCTGCACCACCGACTGCTTTTGCCTCTGAGCGGTGCCAGTCCTTGCTGTTCTGCCCCCTGCACCTCTTCCCAGAACCCAGCAATCCCCATGCCCTTCCTGGGAAGCCCCTGGCTAGGGCTCGGGGACTAGGTTGGGCAAGCCCCTTCCCTTACAGGCCAGCCTCTCCCTGCACAGGCTGCTCTTGGGGGCAGGGAGGCTCTAAGCCTCTCCTACCCGGACTGTTCCCCCATTCCCCGATATCTCTCTCTCCTGCTACCTCCACACATCACCCCAGCCCATCACCCCCCGCCAAGTGGTTTCTGGGATCAGAAGACCCTCAGGCTGGGGCCACATGTCCCTGCATTGGTGTGGACACAGGGCAGGACTGTGGTGTGGCAGTTGCCCTTGCAGCAGTGGCTCCTGCCAGCCTGTCCTATCTCCAGGAGTGTTTCCTGCACCCCTTTTTTTTTCCTAGTGTGGTTGGGGGGGGGGGTTTGACACTGACTTCCCACTATGAACCCTAGAGTCTGTGCTGCAAATATGCAGTGTGGGAAACAATCTCTCATTCGTGGCGTGCCTCCTGCACCATCTCAAACTGCTTTGAGATGCCGCAACAGGCACATGCTCATTCGTCTGGACGTGGCCCAAGTCTAAGATATCAGTCTCCAGCATTTTCTAGCTTGTAACTAATGTAAAAGTCCAGCAGTATGTCAAACTTCATTAAACAATCTTGAGGAGGCAGAAGCATTGTTACATGACACATGTACATGTAGGTAATTGGATAAATACTTGGCTTAGTTGAATGTAACACTTTGAGAGACAGTTGTTAACTGGTTTGTTTTAATGCCTGTTTAGCTGGTACCAAGGCTGCTCCTTGTCAACAACTTGTGATCAAAAGTTACTAAATCAAATGGAGCAGCTCAGTTCCCATGGCTTTCCTTCTGTTTCATTCTACTTTGCTGTAGAAGCTCACGCCCCACACCCTTGTCATGTTGAGCATACCTCAAGCCTGCTGCTTCAAGAGTTTCTCGTGAATGACAGCATTAATCATCTTTTGGCAAAGGTTCACAAAATCTGTCCTTCTTTAAGTGAAAGACTTTGGAGAGCTGCAGAGTAGGATCCAATAAAAAGGGGAAGCGTGATCTCTTGAATGTGCAAAAGCAGTATTTGGAGGAAGCGAACTACAATCTATTGATAAATCCCTGGCTGCCGTGTGTGCTCTTGCCCAGATTTCCCCCCCGGCCAAGTGGGACATGCAGTGCTTTTGGCCTGCCGGGGACTGAACCATTTTGTTAGAGGTTCACTTTCAGCAGAGCATCTGCACTGCCTACTTCCATGGGACCATTTTTTTCACCATTACAACTCATTCTGTAGGAACTTAATATCAGCCTTCAGTGATATGAAGGGTGGTTCCAAGAAGGTAGAGCTAGACTCTTCTCAGTAGTGGCAGATGACAGAAACAAAAGCAATCATTTCAAAGTGCAGCAAGGGAAGTTTAGGTTAGATATTAGGAAAACTCGCATGCAGAGGGTAGTGAAGCACTGGAACATGCTACCCAGAGAGGTGGTGGAGTCTCCATCCTTGGAGGCTTTTAAGATCTGGCTAGACAAAGCCTTGGCTGGGATGATCTAGTTGGGGATGGTTCTACTTTGAACAGGGGGTTGGACTTAATGATCTCATGATCCAACCCTAATTTTCTATGATTCTAAGCTGCCACATTTCATCAGAATCCCCATTTTACTGTTTGGGGTGTTTAATCTGGCAAACTACTCCACATCACTTGCACATTACAATTCTGAATCTCTTGTGGTCCAGTGACCTGCAATACGGTCCACAGAAACAAATGGGAGGGTGAGCAAGAGGGGATGGAAAGAGGGGGTGAAAACCCTATTAGAAAGAAGGGGAAGAACACCACCTATCAATTTCTGATCAATATTTATGGAGCCAATTCTAGGACCTTGAGGCCTGGTTTACCATGTATAACCAGCAGATGGTTATACAGAGACAAACTCATTCCTGGTGTGCTACATTGACATTAGCTTTCCACAAAAGGGAGGAATTTGACCCATTCTAAAATTTAAACATAAAGGAAATCTATTTCTCCTACAGAACTGAGAAGCCATTTTTGTGTAAAGATAGCATGTATTAGTGGCACAGCATTGAGTATTGCAAGAGCCAGTCTGCAGTACAGGATCACATCAAGGGAGTTGAACTTTCCCAGGGGAGGGGAGGTCACTATATATTGGCAGCCCAAGTGAAGGGAGCCATATCTGACATGTTTGCCGTCTGCCAGGGATCAATCCAAAGCCTGCTAAGATCAGGTGTTCCACTGCTTTGAATAGGCCTTGGATTAGATGACTAAGACATGATTTATCACAAGGGGCAATGTTCCATGCAGACTTGCTGTATGACAAATTCAGTTGTGTTTTGCTATTCAGTGCCTTGTTAAACCCTGTAAGGATCCATGTGCGCTGCCTCTTGGGGACTTTTACACAAGCTCCAATCCATTCTGATTAAAATGGATCACAGCAGACTTGAGTAATTGAGTCTGCTGGAGTGATCCCATCAGCATGCTCCAGTGTGTTGCAGTATCTCATGTATTCAACGTCCCTGCACTTCAAAATGGTGGTGGGATGCTTTAACTACAGCTTGTTTCATGAGCCCTGCCACCATTTTGAAACACAGGATGCTGAATACACAAGATGCTGCAGGTGTTTTAATTAGAGAGGCTCCCAAGAGCTGCTCCAATTAAAACGCTCTCCTACCCCTACCTTGGAGCATGTGAATTAGAGTCCCATAGGGCACCTATACATGTGCCCAGAGCCTGCTCCAACATGCCGTAATTGGTGGAGCACTCTAGCAGCTTCGGTATCATGTGTATTCAGTGTTTCCCTTTTCAAAATGGCAGCAGGGGCACTTTAACTAAAGCTCATTGAACAAGCACTAGTTAAAGCACCCCCGCCGCCATTTTGAAACACTGGGCACTGAATACATGAGACACTGCGGGTGTTTTAATTAGAGTGTCTCCCGAGAGCCGCTCTAATTAAAATACCTCCCCACCCACCCTGGAGCAGATATAAAGATGTTCTATTTGCTGAGTTCAAATGACAACTAGTCCGCTTGCAAACAGAACTCTTTGGTGCCCCATCTTTTGGTAGACTCGGTGTGGGATTGGAGACCTGCTCTCTGCCACTCTTTTACTGACTACTACTTGGGGAAATCATTTAGCAGGTTTTTATGGGCACAAGCCAGAAGAGAATCCAGTTCACTGTTTCTTAGCTCTGCTACTTTTGCAGCATTATCAACTGGCAAAACTATCTCCTTTGTGAAAGTGTGCAGGTAAAATCTGAACCACACAAGAGGAGTGGTAAAAAGAGATTTTCCTATAGTTACTTTTTTTTTTCCAGAGCAGAACTACACTGTAAAGATTTACTGTTGGCCCTGACTTCCCAAATGGCTATTTCAAACAGACTGTAAAACGTATCCAGAGCAGTAGGCAGAGGTCAGTACATTGGTACAGAACAGACAGGCAGATTTGTATTCAAGCAGACCCAGCTCAGTCATTCTAGTATTCGTTCAAGCTTATGATGATTTTTTTGCAGTGGCACAAAACCTCCCTGTTCAGCTGACATTTTAGCAAGTTATCATCTTTTGGTGGCTCAGCTGGGATTTTTCTAACCTTGACAAAACAGTTGAAGTGATTTTTAGGGTTCTTGCTACTGTCCAAGTGCAATATTGTATTTTCATAGAACTAATGGCTTCTGGCACACATCATAATCAATTGGCGTTAGCGACTGACATAAGATCTGAAGAGGCTAATTAAAATGGATTTCAGTCGTATGCCAAACCCTGGCTGCTTTGTTGTGATTTGTAATATCTTCACTGTTGCTTGGAGTTTGGCCGTCTGGCAAGCTGGCTCACATGACATCTCTCTACTTCACAGCACTTGTAAATTAGTCTTTTCAGTTTTTATTTAGTATTAAAATCAATGAGGAGGAAAAATGGGTCTCGTATCAAAGTGTTCAGATCTGGTTAAAACATAAGTGAGACCCATAAGAAACTGCACGAAATCAGGCAGCGAACGGACTAAAAGCCAAGAGGCTTGGGGCTTTCAGTGTTCTTATTTTACCCCTACATGCTATCCAAGCCCTATTTTATGTCCTCTGCCCAGCTGCCAGCTGCTTCTGGAGATGCTGCGATTGCCCTGTGTCTGTGTGAGTGATCATTTGAATTCTGCTGGCATCACAGGGATTCTGGAGTTCCCTTGTGACTGTTTTGAACAGTGCTGCAGTTAGCTATTAATTACTGTGCTTTATCTTTTCAGTCATGTGACCAGGACTTAGTGTTAGACTTAATTGCTCCTCTCTCTTAATTATCAGTTAGTATTGGTGTATGCTGCTCTATTGATATATACTTCTTGTTTTGTTTTGTTTTCTGATCCATATTGATATAGGCCGTGTGCTTCTCAGCAGGCTGTTTTTTCAAAATAGATTAGCTCACCTTGGAGGTTGAATGAGTGAGCAACAGGATGTCACAAGAAAGCTCTTAATGCCAAGATGCTTTAGAGACAACTGCTCTTTGCATTCTTTTCAAGGTTCTGTGTCTTGAGTCGTGTATGTGCTACGTCATAAACAAGTGCTCTCTGCCTAGGTAGGAAAATGTTAGTTGTTCTTTCCCAAGCTCTGCTCGCAAGCCGGAGCCTTCTGGAAAGGCAGCTCCATTCTCCATACATGTTCATATGATCTTCCCTTTTCTTTCGTGTGTGTTTTTTATCAGCTGTGAAATAATGAACAAGGTTGATATTTTAAAATGTTGTCATTTTAAAGTGGTGTCCCATCCAAATAAATGGGACAGCTCTATGTTTCTCTGATCTGGACCTTCAAACTGAGTGATCGGGCACAAACTAGGTAATACGTGGTTCACAGGAATATTTTATTTTCCTCATAGCCATTAAGACTGAAGACTTTAAATTAACATGTAGGTTTTTGCAGTGCACACATGCTGAACTGTATTGGTCTAGACCTGATGATCCTTGCATGGATTAGGATATTTCAGTGATCACAATTCATTTATACTGAAGTAGAGTATTTTCTAAAACCATTTTCAAAGTCTCTTCCCCCCTGCAAACACACCACCCGCTTCTCCAGACCTTTAACTGTAAGGAGTGTTAAGGTCCTTTCTCGCTGAAAAATATGGGTGTTGGAAAGATTAATAGAGAAAGGGAAATATGGATGTATATGGTTGATGTACTAAAACAAAGCAAGAATGGGACAAAAGCACTAGGATCAGTTTGGACTGAATTTTGAATTCTAAAGTCAGCAAAGGTTTGAGATGATGCTACTAAATAACAGTGAAAATTTTCCACTGAGCACGATGCATTCAGGGTTCTATCCAAGTGATTTCTAATCATGCTAATGAGTCGCACAGCTAAATCCCTGATAATCATACTGAAAATTTACCCCAAGGATTTAATTTGTATCTTCACAAGAAAACAAATTCTGTGATGAAGCTGCTGCATTTATCCCTAATTGACTTTATTATACTCTAGGTATTACAGCACATATGTGATACCATGCTGTATCCCTGGTCCCTGGTGCCTTGCAGCTGAAAGGCCTGCTTGGGTTTCTCATTGAAGTAATAGGCAGAGCTCCTTAGTGCTAATACTTTACCAGTATTAGGAGCGCATGAAAAAGCCATGTGCTTCTGCACAGGTAACCAGGATGTCTTCATGGTTGTTGCATTTAGACTGACCTATGAAGGGCCAGTCCTGAACAGTGCTGGGCACCAGCAGTTTCCATCAGTATCACATTGTCTGATCCAGTTGTCCATGGAGCTGATGCACTCCTCCTGCCTCTAGACAGAATTGTATCTACGCTTGCTCAACAAGTGTTTAGCACCTTTTAGCATTCACATGTTTAAGTACTAAGCATAACTCTGTAATGTTCTTATGTCTTTTACCAGATGGGGTTTTTTTTTTTCTTTCCATTAGAATCATAGAAATTAGGGTTGGAAGGGACGTCAGGAAGTCATCTAGTCCAAGCCCCTATTCAAAGCAGGACCATTCCCAACTAGATCATCCCAGCCAAGGCTTTGTCTAGCCAGGTCTTACAGGCCTCCAAGGATGGAGCTTCCACAACCTCTCTGGGTAACCTGGTCCAGTGCTTCACTTCCCTCCTAGTGAGAAAACTCTTCCTAATATCTAACCTAAACTTCCCTTGCTGCAACTTGAGATTTTATTGTTTGCTTCTTGTTCTGTCATCTGCCACCACTAAGAACAGTCTAGCTCCATCTTCTTTTGAACCCCCTTTAGGTAGCTGAAGGCTGCTATTAAATCTCCCTGCGGTCTTCTCTTCTCTTCTCTAGACTAAATAAGACCAGTTCCTTCAGTCTTTCCTCACAAGTCATGTCCCCCAGCCCCTCACCATTTTTGTTGCTGGACTTGCTCCAATTTGTCCACATCCTTTCGGTAGTGGGGGGGCCCAAAACTGAACACAGGACTTCAGATGTGGCCTCCCCCATGCTAAATAGCGGGGAATAATTACTTCCTTGGACCTACTACCAATGCAGCCCACTATGCTGTTAGCCTTTTTGGCAACAAGGGCACACTGCTGGCTCATATTCAGGTTATTGTCCACTGTAACCCCCAGGTCCTTTTCTATTAGTTTCCATACATTTTGAACTATTGCATTTAAATATAAATATTACCTCAAGCTCTCTCAAAATATGTTTCAGCCTACAGCTGCCATATGATTCATCATCACTAATCTCCAAAATAAAACTACTTTCTTTTCCGTTCTTTTTTTATTTTATTTTTTAAAGGTGGGAGAATTGGCTTGTACAGTTCACTGTGCTTATATTTATTCACAAAGTTATGAAGAAAGTCACCCTTTGGTTCCCATGCAGTGCCACCTGATTGTAGTTTAAGAATCAGGCATGTGCTACATGCATTTTAAACAGATGCAAAAAAACTTGCACTTGGGTTTGGACTTCAATAACCAAAATAATTTTGTCATTTAAAAAAAATTAAATGCAAAGAACGCCCAAAAATACCTCTCTATTCTCTCTGCTCTTTGGACCAAATTCTGCTCTTTAGCATAGATTGATTTTAATGGCTATACAAATAACTTTTAATGTTATTTGTATTGAAGCTACTCCTAAGTCTTCTTATACTGGCATCCTCTCATCCAAGACCCCCAAAAGGGTTAGAAAGGAGAGTGCCTACTCAGTCATCCTGTCCACATATTCATATTATAAAATCAACGCCTGACTTGGTTTTCTCTTTTTTTTTATTGAAGTGCAAAACAGCTCTCCTCTATTTCTCATTTGAGCAAGCACATCAATAGGCTGCTTCATTTTGGCTGATGCAATTGGAATAATAAATGGTGGACTCAGAGCCTTGGTACACAGTAATTTTGAGAGCCTCCTTCAGCTCTTCACCCCTGGATTGTCTGCACTTGAGCATCTTAAACTAGTTTTAAGCATTAGTTATGCAGCTCAGTTACACCACGCCAGGGCAATATTAAGTCTGATCTGCACTACCCAGCTCCTTTTCCATTAAGGCAAGGCCAGTCCCCACAGATGTGCTGCCTAAGTTGAAGCCCTCCGGTCTCCAAGGATCTCACACACCCACCTGTAGAGCAGGGATAGAAGCCTGTCCTGGCTCCCCGGCTCTCCACTGGCAACTCACAGGTACAGCTCTTAGTCTTGCCCCTGCTCACCAGGCCACTAGTGACAAGTGACAGCTGTGCAGGTGGGGGACAGTCGGAGAAGATTTCTAGATGAGTGGTGTGACCGCTCTAAATTCCAGGCTTGCACTAACACTGATCAGTATTTGTGTGGCTCACAACATAAGGTGTAACAGTTGGTGGATGTGCTCTGTTGAAGAGTAGGAACGATAAGTCATTTGTCTAGAATGCTTATTGAAAGTCAGGGAGTTACCTCAGCTTACAAGAATTAGCAGGTGCATCACAAACAGGTCTAGGAAGGTGATGCTTCCCCTCTACGCAGCGTTGGCAAGGCTGCAGCTGGAGTACTGCATTCAGTTTTGGGTGCTGCACTTCAAGAAGGATGTGGAAAACCTTGAGAGGGTTCAGAGGGGGGCCGCTCATGGCTAGGGACCTGGATCTCTTCAGCCTCCACAAGAAAAGGCTGAGAGGGGATCTTGTGGCAGTCTACATATTCATTGTGGGGGGGAAAGCAAGGAATAGGAGACACTTTACCAGGGCGCCCCTTGTGGTAACTAGAAACAACAGCCACAAATTGATGGAGAGCAGATTTAGATTAGACATCAGGAAGAACTTCTTCACGGTCATAGTAAGGGTTACCAGAATCTGGAATGGGCTCCCAAGGGAGGTGGTGCTCTCCCCTACTGTGGAGGTCTTTACAAGGAGACTGGACAAGCACCTGGCTGGGGTCATCTGACCCCAGTACTCTTTCCTGCCCAGGGCAGGGGGTCGGACTCGATCTGCTCAGGTCCCTTCCAACCCCAAAAATCCATGAAATCTATGAAGAACCAACTGGGTAGGACACTTGGGCCCCATCACATAAACCCTTATGTATGTTCATAATAGTCTCATAACCGTGAGGGCCTAGAAAATCCTGCTTGGCAAGCCAGAGACCTAACTTTAAATTTAAAGCAGGCATCTGCAAACCTTGTCTAACCTTAGTGAAGAAATTGCCATGCGTGCAAAACAATGATAGTTGTCCTCTGAGAACTTCTATATTTGGTCCAAGATTAGAGTTTCACTAAGAATGGACTATTTTGGCTTGTGGGTAGATGTATCCATATTGGATTTGAATATTCTGGACATATCAATATTGCTTCCAGACCTGGATTATTTTTATCTCGGCTGAACAAGTTAATAACACAGGCTTTGCAAATTTCTGAAGCAAGTTGGGACAAGCACTCAAGATCTAGGGCCTGATGTTTAAGGAGGTGCTAAGTACCTACAATAACAGTTGAAGTTGATGGAAGCTGTTCATGCTCAGTACTCCTGAAAATCAGTCTCTCTTGAAGCCTCATTGCAAATGCCAATCCAGCAAACGAGTCAGCTTGCTTAACTTTGTACACGTTAAGAATTTCCACTGACAACAGCTTCACAATCAGATAGACTTTGACATAATAATTTAGGAAGGTTGCTTAAATCACCATCACTATGCTGTAATAGGTGAGCCCAAATTTCCAATATACTAGTGGAAATGTACTACCTCACTTGCTGAGCAAGTGACAAGTACTAATGATTTCCTAGGGGCAGATCTCTTGAAATAGCTTAGCAAGTGTTCTCTGCTCACTATGGGCATGTGACTCAGCTTGTTCTTGATGTTAAATGGCAATCCTGAACTGCACTGTGGTGAACAGCATGGTGAGTCTGCTGAAGGAGTTCAGACCTGAGCACAATGCAGAAGGAATCTATAGGGCTAATGTTTTATGGCTGTTACCTTGAGCCTTGTTTCAATAAAGGAAGCTTTGACATAGTGCTTAAAAACTTTTGCTTCTAACATGGCTGCATCTAAGTTTTCTTTGCAGATTCCAGTTTATTTGCTATGCAATACTGGAGGTCATGTGCTGCATGGATCACTGAATGGTGTTGTAGTCTGAATGAGGAACTGGGCTGTGCTCTAAGCTAGGAAAACTTTTGGCTCGCACCATCGTAAGATTGGCAGGGACCACCTGAGTCATTTAACCCAACCGCACACAGATGCAGGATTCACCATTCACAAACTGCCTGAATAGAATCGGGGTTAGCAAGACTGAGTGCATGGGAGAATCCATTCAGATGGACAAGAATGTGAGTAAATTGGAAGTACATGCAGAAGGGCACAGGGCAGGGAGATGGGTAAACCTAGATTTGAGGACCAGACATTGGGATTGAAGGAGAAGAGCAAATGGGCCAGAGAGGCACAAAAATTGGGGTATAACTTCTTGTCTCTTAATCAGCTTTTCCAATAAAATGCTTTCTAGTAACATCCCTAACCGCAGAGTTCAGTCTTCGGACTTGGAGGGTATGAATAGTCTTCAGGAGAAAATAGGAGTTTAGAAAGGTTGTGACTTGCAACCCTGCTGGCTACTCTGTGCACCAGCCACAACTGGTACTTCACTTACATGGCTAAGAAAGGCTGAAGTACATGACTGCTTTAAAGAGACAATCTTTAGAGAACTGAGGACTGGTTTCTCAACTGGCATGCACTAACTAAATGTCAATGCTGATTTACACAGCAGCTGAGGCTGCATTGCAGTAGTCAGGGCTATTCTCTCTTGTCTACTTCCTGTTTATCAAACGTGAAAGGGCACAAGGAACCTGTGGGTACATGTAAGAAATTGGATGTTCCCTACTACATCCAACCAGTGCCATCTGAAACATTGTCTTCAGCAGAGAAGAGCACTAGTATCACCAAAGGAGGTGAGAATCCTGAGGACAGACAGTAATAATGGAGTTTGATCACAGGGGTACCTTTCTAATGCCCTAAAACTCAGTGGTTGACAGAAGTGTGAGGATCTATATCCCATAACAACTTTGCATCTGGCTTTAAACAAGACCTGCATTAAATTGCAGAATAAAAATACAAATGGGGCCAAAACAGTACTTAAATGCTGGCCCTTAAAGATTCTGTAGCCAAGTACTGTCCACCAGTATGGACCAGAAGCAGTCACACTCGACTTGTTGACATCCAACTGAACTCTGCAATGTGGTGCATCACTGGGACCCTCAAGTCAACCCTAATACCTTGGCTGTCTGTGCTGTCGCACATCGCTCCTCCATCCATTCGTCATGAGGCAGCAACTCTATGGGAAGTCCAGAGAATGAATGGAAATAAACATCTCCTCATCCATCAGGACCTCAACAGTGCCTCACCACTGCCTAAAGTACGCAAGCCCTTCTGGATCCATGCACTTAACCTTTAACAATGTGACTTCAATGCTAATGAAGCTTTGAAAATCAAATGGAGTTCTCCGGAAGTCGCAAATAAGCATCTTGTGATAGATCCAACACAGAAGGTCCCTGGCTTTGATCTCCCACAATGCTTGTGGGCAACTCTAAAGTGTATCTGCACAAACCATGGGAGATGTGGATATTTGATGCACAAATGGAAAATTAAAAACACTCCAGTCTGCGACTGGTCACCCAGAACAGATCTTGGAACATATAACAACTCAGTGCCCAATCCTTAAATATGAAGGAGATGTCACAGTGATTACACTCTGCTGCTCCGGAAGCAATTTTCTGGCTCAACCACTTAAATGTAAAATTATAGTTGCTGTTCTGTATCTACATCAGCCATACAAGGGGAGATGTCATGGTGGGGGTCTGCTCTAGATCACCAGACCAAGAGGATGTGGTAGATGAGGCTTTCTTCAAATAGCTGATTTTCATGGGGGACTTCAATCATCCTGACATCTCCTGGGAGAACAACGTAGCAGTGTGCAACTTGGCAACTTGGGCAACAGTGACCATGAAATGATTGAGTTCAGGATCCTGAGGGAAGGAAGGAGATCAGCAGAGCAAGGACCCTGGACTTCAGAAAAGCTGACTCTCACTTGGGGCACTCAAAATCACAGAATCATAGACTAGAAGAACCAGAAGGGATCTATAAGATTATCAAGTCCAGTCCCCTACCGTGGGCAGAAGGTAATTGGGCTCAAACGAGCTCAAGGAGGTATTTGTTCAGCCTCCTCCTAAAGACCACCAGAGATGCCAACTGCACCGGCTCTGCTGGAAGTGTGTTCCAGATTCTAGTTACCCATGCAGATAATAAGTTTTTCCTTATGTCCAGCTGAAACATTTCCTTGATTAGCTTGTGTCCATTGGTCCACATCTTGGGGGGAGGGCTTTTCTGAAAAGCTGTTCACCTAGGTCTTGGTGTTCTCCTTTGGCATATTTGTAGGCAGCTAACCAGTTGCTTCTCAGCCTCTTTTGCTCAGGCTCAACAATCCCAGATCCTGAAGTCTCTCCTCATAAGGCCTGTCCCCCAGCCCCTTGATCGTGCAGGTGGCCCTTCTGTGCACGCTTTTGAACTTGTTCACATCCATCTTGAAGCGTAGTGCCCAACACTGGCTGCAGTACTCCAGCTGTGCCTCACCAATACTGAATAGAGGGGGAGGAGTACTTCTCTGGATCTGTTGGCCACACATCTGCTCTGTTGGTGACTTCTTCGTCACACTGGTGGCTCATTCATTTTCTGGTCAGTTGTCATGGGCAGGATCCCCTGGGTGGCCAGTCTGAGGGGGAGAGGAGTCCAAGAGAGCTGGCTGTACTTGAAAGAAGCCTTATTGAGAGTGCAGGAACAAACCATCCTGATGCACAGGAAGGCAGAAGACCAGCTTGGCTTAGCAGGGAACTCTTCAGTAAGCTAAATTACAAAAAGGAAACTTATAAGAAGTGGAAACTTGGACAAACACCTAGGGAGGAGTATAAGAGTATTGTTCAGGCATGCAGTGATGAAGTCAGGAGGGTCAAAGTGCAACTGGAGTCACAGTTAGCAAGGGATGTGAAGGGTAACAAAAAGGTTTTCTACAAGTATGTCAGTAACAAGAGGAGGATCAGGGAAAGTGGGGGTCTCTTACTGAATGGGATGACCTCCTGAGGTCTCTTCCAACCCTCATTTTCTATGATTCTATGGGAAAAAAAAAAAAAAAAGATTTAAGACCAATTCAGATCCACCACTTGATGGATTTGGATTGGGCCAAAGAAAAACCCTACCTTTTTGAAAGGTCTCTTAGGTAACAAATATGTCTGGAAATATTTGTTTCCAGCTACCCCTAGGAAGGGTGAGGATACAGGTACTTGCACATCTTTTCTCTATATTACAAAAACTTGTCACTAAAAACATAATTATAAAGATGAAATTGTGCTGCACTTGTCTGACATTTTTGGTTTTTTTTGTTTTTGAAGAAGTCTCTACTTTACTGTAATAACTTTTGGTGCATTTTGTTGTTTCCTGGAACTGTTCTGGGTGAGGCTTGAAGCTTGCTGCTACACTTGGCACTGTGGCTTAACAGCTGTCACCTGCAAAAACATGTCAGTCTTAAATACTAAAAGTGTCCTTAGAAATTGCCTCTCTAATTGCCCTGTTGTTAAACTGAACAGATGTGCAGATTAGAACTATTGAAAAGTCTTTAAAATAAGGACAACAAAATCACAACCAAAGCAGTAGATGTAGAACCACAATTTTAAAGCCATTGTGAGTTGGTGTAGTTTTGGATCAGATTCTCTGGCAGTAAGCTGACAGAATTCTGCTAACTTCAGTTGAGCTATGCCAGTTTTGGCTGGTAGAAAGTAAGGCCCTATCATCTTTATTCATTCTTAACTTGGTTTTTTGCGGGGGAAGGGGGCGAAGAAGGCAGAGTGTACACATTCATTAACTGATGCCATGTACTAACTTGGTTGCAGATAAATGGAATGTTATCCTATAAAGCAGTGATTCTCAACCAGGGTGCCATGGCACTTTGAGGTACCTTGAGATCCTTTCAAGGGTGCTGTGGGATGCTACACAATGTTAGCACTGTTAGCATGCACAAAATAAACCCAGAGGGCACATCCAGATGAGTGCGCATATGTGGTATGGAGTGCTGCTGACCTATCTGTGGCACTGCACGTATGACACATGCAGTCAGACCCATGCTCCAGCTGCCTGCCAGGCTCTCTGCTGCTGGATTGCTACTGTTGGAGGCCTGGGACCCCCCAGCTGGCTCCAGCCTCCCTTGCCCCACCTGGGGCAACAGGCTTCATACCAGAGTGCATGTGCACAGGCGCTCCCCAGGGACAAGTAGCAGCGGCACATATTGAACCACTTCTATTTATCCCCAAGGAAATGCACATACCGCCACATCTGGATCCAGCCAGAGATTTCAAATAAAAATCCTTAGTTGTGGTTTTTCTGAGTTCTTTGCAACAAAAACACTGCTGTATTTTTCTGGAAGAGAAAAAAAAGTGAAAACTAAGACCTGGCATTTTCCCAGGGGTACCTCAAGTCTATCCAGATGTGCCTCAAGTCCAATAATGTTGAGAACTGCTGCTATAAGGGATGAAACCCATTTACATTAATGGGAGACTTGCTTGCGTGCTGGAGGACTGCAAGATGGGTTTCCTGTCCACTTTGCAAAAGTGATGCTTTAGTTTCTTTTGCACTGGGAAAGGAGTTGTCTTGCATGGCACTGCAGGGACCAGTGTCAGACAAGTCCCTAATGAGCATTTGAGAGCTATGTTCTGCCTCATTCCTTGACAGGTGGGCAATACAGGGTAACAGTCCATTCAAATCCTGCTGTGGTGGATCACTGACACAGATGTCTGTGCAGTTACCCCAAGACATTCTGGCTCTTTGAGAGAAAGCATGAAAAATATATGAAATGTAATAGATTTATAATGAAGTTTAAGAAATTCTGTTATACATTTTACAAGACTCTTACCTCTGCTTTTTATGTCCTGTGTGGAAAGTTGCTTCACACTGTTTTAGTCCTACAAACCTCTGAAGTGTCATAAAACAATATTCCAGAGTATGCTTTGGGTCTTTAACTCAGAATGTCCTCAGAAAACCTCTGAAGTATGTCTTTTGACAGTGAATATTTAAAAAAAACCCCAATGAAACTTTCAATTTAACTAAGATGGCAACTTGTCTGAAGTATTTTATGGAGTCCTTAATCCCTCAGGTTATAAACCAAGCAAAAAATCCAGAGGTCCAAATGGCTTCTGGGCAGATGTTGTATATGCATGAAATGTTAGTATAGGGATTCATTCTTTGTTGAATATTTGAGACTTGAGTATAATTCCTCAGATGTAGAAAATGTTCATTGTTCTTCTGAAGATCACTGAAAAAGAATTTCAAACCATGGAATAAAGGAGTTACCAGCTATCTCTTTTTCCAGTTGCAGCTGTGTTTTTTATTAATTATAATTTCCAAATTTCTTAAATCTCTTGAATGAAAATAAATGGTGTATTTCTAATGCCTGCTGCATTCTATAAACTGTAGTGGAGACCAACTAAGCTTGACCTTTTCAGGCTGCTAACAACTCTGCACATATTTTAGCAGCCTGAAAGTTTAGAAATGCAACATACTGGAAAGATCACAGCTTGTTAATATCTCTGATAAGAATTGGAGAGTTTCAGTCTTATCCTTAATCATTTTGGCCTTGAACCTCCTTTATATGGTGAACTGCTGGACTTTGAAGTGATACACCTCCAACTGTAAGCAGAAACCACATAAGATTGTCACAGGGTCCTCCCGCTGCAGTTCTCCTAGCTAGACACTCGACGTATCCCACGACACTGTGCTTGTGTGTTCTTAAGCTTCCCATGGTCTGGGTAGGCTGCAACACTGCCTTGCTTTAGCTTCTCTTGCACAGTTTGTAAAGACTGGCAAACTATGTTTGTTACCCGTTCTTGGAAATGGGCCCTATTGTCCAGCAGCCTGACAGCGTTGGGATTATTGCCAACTCACCCAGGCACTCCAGTAACTTAAGCAAATTCATTCCCAGATCTGCAGCCCTGTGGCCCTGCTAGGTTTACAGTTCACATGATCAGGAACAGGACAGTTGAAGCAAACAGACCCACTGACTTTGTAAGGGGTCCTAAAATTAATCTCTCACTAATTTAGCTAGCAGAAGAAATCAGTTGGGTGTAGACACAATAACAAACACCAGTACACATTTCCCTGGCTGAGTTTCCTCACTATTTCTGCATGCCCTTTGGGTTTAGGTCATAGTCCTCTGAGTCCAAGATCCTTACTCTTCTCCCTGTGGCATCTCCTCTGAATCATTAAATGATTGTCTTTGTTTTTGGCAGTCTGTCTTCTGTTGTCTTCTGATCAAACATCTTTTCAAATGGCTGGTGAGACTCTTTGTTTTGTAACTTCTAGTGCCTTTTGGACAAGACCCTGATCAGCTTTGAGTGAACTTATCGGTACAACAGTCCAGTCCTTATTTACCCCCCTCTCTGCTTCTGAGGTTCAGACTTAAAAAACCAGCTTGTCCCAGAAACTAGCCGTTAGGGATGTGTGAAGTGGGCCCTATTCGATTTGGATTCAGCCCGAATCAGGGACAGTGATTTGATTCATTGATTCAGATCACTGTCCCTGATTTAATTCGGCCGAATCCAAATCTGAAGATTTGATGCTGATTTGGAGTATCAGCGATTTAGACATAGATGCTACTTTAAAAGTTTTTTCTACGTACCTTGAGGTGCTCATGATTGCTGTGATGCTGGGGAGCATGGAGCATCCCACAGGAGTGCGAGGGACCCTCCACGTGCTCAGTGGTGAATCTGTACTTTTGGTCCTCTTCTGGGGAGTGCACTGGGCCCCTCCCCCTGCCTCCCTGGGGTGGCAGTCAGCTGCAGGGGGACCCCAGGTGCCCCCCCAGACCCAGGAGGCACAAGTCACCAAGCTGGGGGGGGGACACAGGGGCCCGCCCATGCACTCCCCAGCAGACCCAGAAATGGACTGGACCATTTCCAGGTCTGCTGCTGAGCACACTGGGGAGCCCCCCGTGCTTTTGTGAGACACACCATGTGCCCCAGCATCACAGCACTCACAAGCCCCTGCTACCTAGAGGTATGTAGAAAAAACATTTAAAGCTGTCTCTGTCCAAATCTCTGAAGCTTTCTGAATCGATTTGGAGGGTTCCAGTTCGATTCGTAGAAATTAAAGGAGCCTCTGATTCGATTCGGATTTGGAGATTCGGGGGCCAAATCTCCACCGAATCGAATCGGGGACTGAAGCTTTCCCAGTTACACCACATGGAACATTTTAACTTGGCCATGGCAGCACCAACATCACAGCACCCCTGGAAAGGACTAGTGACACCGGGGGGCTGAGAACTACTGATCTAGTGTATTAATTGCAAATGTGCAGAAGGAATATGGGTGGAGTAGTGTGGAAAATGGATATACCTACAGAGACACTTGGCCAGATCTTCAACAGCTGTTACACTGATTTTTTTGCACCAGGTGAGGGTTTCACCCAGGCATTAGGCATACTCCCAAGCTAGCATAATGCTTAGCTATCAAGAGGAGACTCACCTGGTCAATGTAGAGTGGAGCTCTCATTCATACAAGATTGTCACGTGCAGTCCCAGACCTGCCCAATCATTTTTTAAACCTGATGCTTACAGGTGCAACACAGTGCGTACACACACTAGGCAAGTTCAAGCCCTTAAAGGAGGGGTAGGAGACCCATTGCATTGGAAAGGGAAAAAGCCATGGAGTTCCTGGTGACCTTCTGGTGCATTTCTGCAAATGGCTGAGATTCTGCTTCAGAGCACATATAAAAAATTTAAAGAATCACTAAACACTAAGTAAAAAAATACAATGGAGTTTTCTGCATTTGGTGAAATTATTGAAGCAATAAAGAATAATGCTTTTGCAGATGAGTCTCCAGACTGAGCAATGCAGAGCAAATCAATAATGTCATACTTCTTGCCAGGATCAAAATACCTGAGGAAATAGCTGCAGAGTAAAAGGGGGAAAGGCTTGTTTCAATCAATCACTGGATTGTATACTGCAGGATTGCAGTGTGCACTAATAGGCATGCTAGGGACTTCAAAAGCTTTTAATCAACAATGTTAAGCCATTCCTTATCTTGAAGGATAATTATAAAACTGAATGCATGATGGATCCTGGGGAGGGGTTCTGACTAGTCTCAAGGGAGTTCCACCAACTTATCTTAAAAATGACTTTTCCCTGCATAGCTTCACATGAAAAGACAGAGGTCAGGATGCTTACAAAGGATGGGTGACCGCTTGAGTTACCATAATGCTTAAATAAAGTGTTTTGGTTTTGGGTTAACAGTGTGACACCCTTTCACCAATGTTTGCATATAGTCTGCTCAGATTAACTGAATCTTCCCACCTGGTGGGAAACTGGTCAGATGGCATGTTGCTATTTATCTGTATAGTGTTAATGCCTGGAGCTGTAGGAGCCCTGCTGTGTGGGCTCCTGTGTGTATAGCAGTAAAATGGTCCCAAAGAAGTTACAGTCTACACAGCCAGCATCTGAAGGGTGTGAGGAAATGATTGCTTTCCTTGCTAGAGAAGAAACATGGGAGATTTTAATTCCTTTCTTAAGGTCATAGGACCTTGTGGCAAAGCCAGAAACTAACCCAGGTTTTGGAAGTCCCAGCCCAGTTTCTTGGTCACAAGACCATGGGTCATGCAGAGAACTTCATGTTGGCACCTCAGAAGTTTTTGATTCAATGTTATTTTACTTCTTTACAAATCAAACAGTATGGTTGGAATCAGGGGAAGACTACAGTGCAAAAATGCCAATAAGTAAAATTATATCCACTGCCCTTTCTGGTAGAACAACTTGATGAGAGCCAAGTTCTGTGGGTTTAGCTCATCATTTTATCTTCTGACTCATACCTATTTTGAAAGTATCTGTGGAACCTAAAGAAATATTTTGCAAAAGATTAGCGAATTTGCAGTTCCCCTGTGGCTTTAGAATAGGCCATTGCTGGAAAAGGAGGAGTATGAAAGGTTGAATTTGATACTACAGCATGATACCATAGAGCTAGTTACATTTCCATGGTAGAAGAGGGCCTCTCAGGAAATCTGTGGAGAACAAAGATGTGCCCAGGTTCCCTGCTATGTGGCACCAGCATCAGGATTCAAGCGAATGGAAGGATGACAAGTCTATTTCAGCAGCTTCTAGGATTTTGAAATTTATTTTCATTCCCCATTGAGACAAAAGCAAAATCTGTCTAACTTTTCTGCAAATATGGAGTTGTGAATGTGAGTCTTCAGGCTGAAATCAAAGCTTTGTCTGGGAGCAGGGAGAGGGTTACAGCACTGGCCTTGGTGACTCAAATTCAAGTGTTTGCTCTGTCTGATTTTTAGAGCAATTTTTACCCACATCACTCTCTGTATCAGACAGAACAAAGGGTTCAGCTTGGGTTTCCCATATCATAAGCACTGCCTCACTCCCAGAGCAATGGAGATAGTCTCCCTCTTTCTCTCTACCCCTAACAAAAATTTTCCTCTAAACTCCTTGGTTCTGATGGAATAGTGTATTTCAGCCAAAAATTTTCATTTAGCCCAAAATGTTCAGATCAGCTCTCCTCATAATGTCCTAGCATTCTCCTGAAGGTCATCTGAAAGCAGAAGTCTTTGAAACCACAGGAAATGAAAGTGGAATTTATATCTGGAGTTAAGAGATCAGACTTCAGCAAAATGCTTTATTGAAGAGTAATTGTTTCTTTAATATCCTAAAATCGTACAACTACAGCCTACACTTGAAAATGTAGTGCAGAGTCTTGCGGCCAGATTTGAACATGAGTTTGGGGACTGGTCCAAGTTTTAGTTTTACAATTGTAATTTAAAAGAGCACCATCATCTTCCAGGAAGTTGCAATAAAGAATATTTGAATTAGGTGAGACTGAAGTGTATGGCTCATTCTGGTGTTGCAATCCAAAACCAATAGTTTGTTTTGGAGCTGAAGGGCTCTTTTTCCATTTTATACCCAGGTGATAATAGCAGAAATAATGTGGATTATAGTTTTAACTGATCCAATTCTTCCTCCGCTTTATTTCCTATACTGAAAATAAAAATGTGCACAACATGGGCCATGTTTTGCAATGAGTATATAAAAACTGGATGCAAATCCAGCTCTAGGTGGGTCAGATAAGGCCTAGGATGTTTGCACTGCTTTCTTATGCTAGTGAAGGATCAAATCCATCACAGCACTTGCATCATCACTTCATAACAGCCAATAGCAAAAATTAAAGACCGTCTTCCCACATGGCATCAGTGCCTTGTGACATAATATTTACATGGAAAATTGTGCAGCTGCTTCAGAATATTTCCCTACTGAAATAAAGAAGTAAAATTTAGTAACTTTTCAAATGAGAAAACTATACATAAAGGGGAAAGCTTTACTGATGGCTCCTTAAATTCAGGATACACAAGAAAATAAACCATTGAATAGCACTTAAGTGGGAAGGTTGAAATCAAAAGGGAATGCTTGTTGTCACAGCATTGTGAAACATCCTGACAATAATCTAAAATACTGGAGTCCTGAGCTCAAGATAAGCACTTGAGTCTGCACTAGCTTTATCTTCTCCTTTCTTTTGTTTTGCTTTTTTTCCAAAACCATGTTAGTTTGGAGGGGACCAGCAGTGGGATGAAGAGACTGACAGCATCAGTGGGCACCAAGCCAATGTCACCTGTGATATACAAGAAGAAATGGGAGTAAGGAAACACAGTAGTTTCACACTTTCAGAAGATTGCTGTAAACAAGAGTGAATGCGTATAACCATTTCTCGGTCCCTGACTGACTCCTTTACAGCTGATCCTTCTCCTTGCTAACTTACGGTGACATAAAAATGAGCTACAGCTTCATGGCACTCAGGCTATTGCCATACTGTCTCATTGAGCCTTCCCACATAAATGCACTCAGCTGAGGTGTGTAGACAGGATGGGGATCAAGATCAATGGTTGCTGTACTCCTAATATTAATGTTTACTTTTGTGCCCTTGATTTTCCAGTGCACATTTTGTGGCTTCTGCTTCCACTGTGTGGCAAAGCAGATATTGCTGATGAAAACATGAAATGCTTGAAACTGAAGACGTTAATGTGCATCATCTTATTAGCTTGCCCACAGCAAGAGAAGAGCATACCAATCACCAGCTTTGCTGCAAAAATAGTTTCAGGTTCCCCTTGAGCTCTTCAATCAAGCTGTGCAGGCCCTTACTCAGGGCATCTCCTCCCCTATCCCCGCATCATGGGTGACTGGCCTCCCAAGTCTGTGGGGGCAGAAGATCACCGACTGGGAGAGGTAGCGGGGCGAGGCCAGCAGCCAGTCGCCGAGCCTGAAATACCAGCAGCACAACTGGAAGTGCGCTTCTGCTGGCACTTCCAGTTTCGTAGCTGGTGTTTATGGGGGTGCATGGCTGATCACAGGGGGTGCACGTGCACCTGCGTGCTAGGCCTGTGTGAGTAGGCAGCTATTCAATCCGGCTTTGGATCTGGCCGCTTCGGAGCTGCGGGCTGGGTTCCCGCTTCGATACAGCTGAAGCGGCTCCGCAGCTTTGGAGCCACCTTGGAGATCCGTCCGTAGGGTATAATGGGGAATCAATGAAATATCCATAACTTTGTTGTTTTATGTCTGATTTGGATGAAACTTGAGGGGTGGTAGCCCTCTGCTGAGAGCAAGAAGCCTGCCAAGTTTCAAAATCGGTGGGGGGGTTTTGGGGGGACCTGCACCCTAAATTCTTGAAAGCAAAACTCATGTCACATGTACGTGTTAAGCCACAGTGGGGTCAAAACCACCCCCCTGTGGTGTAACACATAGACACGACATGAGTTTCGGAAAGCCTAACAAAGCCAGTGCTTCGATCCGGACTTGCTGCTTCGGGCACTGAAGCATCCAAAGCTTCTTTGGAACTGAAGCACAGTCCAAAGTCTCGCACAGCCCTAGTGCGGGCACCCCCTACACATCACCAATACCCAGCATAGCGAGAAGAGTGCAGTGAAGGCATGATGGCCAGAGGTATAACAGGGCAGCCGCTGCTCCCAGCTGTCCATGGCAGTGGCACAGCCAGCTAGCAGTGGCAGCAGCTGCTATTTTTCTGACACCTCCTCACCCTCCTAAGTTGGGGCCAGGGGCTACGGCCTTACACTACTGGTAATGGGGTAACCCTCATTCTCATGCTCACCAAGGGTCCTCATCTTGTTTCTAAATGTTAGCACATCCTGGGCCTGGACCTCAGCATTCACTCAGTCCTCAGAACGCCAGTGCTGGGTGCAGATTGGCAGGTGTGACCGGCCACACTTCTTTGCTCCGTTTGTGGAGCCTTCCTGGGTAGGAATTAGGAAATTCCCCTCCTAGTTGCTGCGTTCCAAAAGCAAAAGTTCTCCTGACTTGTCCTGCACCAGATATAAATAGTCATCTTCTTTAAAAAAAACCATGCTGTTTTATAACAGTGCACACGGCTGAGTAAATCCACATATGTGGATAGTTATTGCAAATAAAACACCAAAATATGCTACACGGTACAGCCCTAATCTAAGCACTTTAACATATATGTAGCTTCACTCTGGCTTCAATGAGATTTACAAGCCTGCCAGAAGTTAAACACACAGAATGATAGAAAAGTAAGGCTGGGAAGGTGCTCAAGAAGTCATCTACTCCAGCCCGTTGCTCAAGATAGGATCATCCCTGTCTAAACCATCCTAGACAAGTGTTTGCTTAGTCTGCTCTCAAACCTTCAAGGATGGTGATTTCATCACCTCTCGGTTAAGTAACTTTCCTGTATGAGTCTTGCACCTGTTCTGTGTCGCTTCTGTTCCCTAAATCTGTCTCCCTCCTGTAAAATGTGGTGTTCATGTTTTCTTCCAGAAACATGTAGATAGAAAGGTACATGATAAAATTTCTGCAAGCACAGCATATTCTCCCAAAAAGCTGTTCTCTTATTTGAAACCGTTTTCAAGACCCTTATGGAAAATTCCTTTAGCACTGCCAAGTTGTCTTGTTTGAAAACATGACTTGCCAGAAGCAGTCTGTCTGCAGATGGAAAGTGGGAAGGGCTGTGCTGAACTGCCCCAGTCAGGGAGGTGGTGGAGCAGCAGAGGAGAATGGGCCATCTGTTTGCTCAGGCTTTGAACCAAGGCAGTTTAGACAGGAAGCCTGTAGATAGTGGGGTGTGAATGGGTAACTGCATGGCAAAACAGTCTTTTGCATCAGTTCTCTTCCTGGATGCATGGATAGTCAAAAGTACCATCACTGTGTCCAGCCACTTGTGGGGTTTGTGCTCACTGGCAACATGCTGTAGGGGTTCTAGTCTCCCTCGGTAGTGGAGATTGCAAGGGTGCAGGCCGGGACTTCATCATGCTAAATTAGTGACTGAATGGGAAGGGAGTCATGGTAGTAGTGATGCCCCTTTCCCTAGGCCTGTAGAAGCCTCATAGCCAACCTGGCAGGAACTGAGGGTTTTGGAAAGGTGTCATGGTGGTAAGGTATGAACTCCAAGCTCTGTATTTCAGCTATAGCTAACCTGCTAGATATAATATTACATGTATATGTGCCTTTACACCCTATATCGCTGTGCTAAATATATATATTCCTTTTTAATGGCAGTTAATGTTAAACGTGGCCTTGCCTTAGCCCTGCTCCAAAGAAAAGCGTGGAAAAAGGGGCCCTTGTGTTCCAGGCAGTAAGAGGTCTGCATTTATGCTCCCTTGTGCAAGATGGCGGTAGGAGAATGGGTCTGTTCAACAGCCATCCTCAGCCTGACAAGCTCAGCGTAGCCTGGAGATCAGAAGAAGTATTAGCATTGGTTTGCCGGGTGTGACTTGGATGTTGTTGGCTCTGTGTTTTTGTCACATGACTCACCATGACCTAACCTGTACCCCACCTGGAGCATGTCCTAGCCAATGCCACGACATCCTCTCCTGCAGCTGCGATGTGTAACTGAAATCCTCGCTCCACAGAAGCTGCAAGGCATGTTAATAGAAATCCTCCTGCCAGACCATCTGGCTGCTGATAACACATTATTTTGATCCAGACCACTGTTAACAAGCTGGTAACAGAAAATCCCCTGGGGCACTGAGATTTGAATAAAGGAAAGGAAAATCTTGATTTAGAAAGGTCTGATAGTGTATTAACCTGCTAGATTAGGAGGTCCCCATCCCAAGGCAGATGTAAAAATGCTCCTAATGAGAGCACAGGACCTGTCAGGACCCATTTATAAATAAAAAGTGATGCCTCCCCAAGCACTAATTATCTATTAAATTGTAGGATTAGAGTCTGAGGGGACCCAGCAGGAAAAACCAGAGTCCTCTGTATGTCCAGGAATGTCCTCATCATTTGGGGAAGAATGAGGCTGTTTCTGATAAGGTTGCTTATTACAGCTTAATTCATATCATTGCAGGCCTCGCAGGAGTTAACTTTGTGTCAGAAAGCAGCTCTCTGAGTAGTAAATGAGGATGATTCAAACCTATTAGTGATGGTATCAATTTGCCTACAGCTAGTTCACTCCTGTCCCCTCAGGTTACTGGAGGCATGCCTGCATAGTTGTGTCTTTATCTAACGACCGAAGCAAGCTGGTCATACTGTATTTTTACCCACCTTGGATCAGCGGGTGGAGTAATGTTCTCTCTGGCAGGGCCTGTCCTTCCTCTTCTCAAGTAGCTTAACAGAAACTGATGCTGGTAGTTTTCTTGAATATGTTGTCCATTCACGTTTGGGTACGGTGCATTGGAGACAACGGAAAAAGGTTGAGTGTTAAGCTCTGCTTGGGCTGCGGCACAGGTCTGACCAGCTCAGGTCCCTAGCTACACTGAGCTCAGACCGCTCAGCTCAGCAGGGAGTATACAAAGGTGATGCCCAAAATCTTGAGCCCTGGTGTAATGGAGCTACAAACATTTAGCTGACTGTTAATTGTATTCCTGTTGTGATTGCCCCAGGGAAGCAGTTTCATAAGTGCCAGTCTCCTCATTTCTCAGAGGGAGAAACTTAGGCAGTTAATTAGGAGAATCAGGCAGTGGACTGCAGTACTTTCTCCAAGGCCATGTACTGCATGTGTGAGAGGTGGAGTGAGAGCCCAGGACAGCCTCATTCTTATCCCTCTGCTCTTTCCTTAAGCTACCAAATAAAATGCTCCATCTGATTCCCTGGACTTCCTACTTGAACAAGTTCTCCCTTATTTAAAGTCACTGTCTTAGAAGCATCATTATTTTTTCATATCCCAGCATGTGATGTTGCCCTCCTCCCTTTAACTGTGCACGGTATTTGCTGCAGTTAGTCAAATGCTTATCAATTAACCTGAGCAGTATTTAAGAGACGGCTCAGAACCGGTTATGTCTTAACTTGCCACAGATATACTCCCCTCTTCAAACTCACTCATCTCATCTCATCTCATCTCCCATTTGTATGGTGTGCTTATGTGACTACCCACTGTTCTGAGGGTGACTTCTCTAGGGTCGGCATTTCTTCCATAAGCAAAAGGAGCAGTGTAAATTAAGTCAGAAAGGGAAACTTCTCTTTTTTTTAATGTAAGAGCCTGAGTGCCTCTAAAAATGAATGGGAGAGTAGTGAAAAGTTTTGTTGTCATGCCACAGTGAGTTACATACCTGAAAACCAGGGTGATCTGGCCCTTTTTTGGATGCAGAAGGAATCACCGGTTCCTCTGCCAGTCCCAGACTGAACTCTGGTTTGCCTCCAAGGCTTGGGCTGCTTTGGCTGAGGAGTCTCCTTTTTTTTTATTTCTTAGTTTCTGCTTTCACTGCTTCTAGGCCTGTGCTACTCAGCAAATGGTTTGTGTCAAATAGCCACAGATTTGACTCTCAGCCATTGCTATTGAAAACTTCTGGCAGCTCAGATAAGCCCTCTCTGGTATCGTGGGATATTTTCCCAAAGTATGTACACTGATATTCCCAAAAACGTTCCCTGGTTCCCCGCAAAGCATCCTGTCTAGTAGCATCACTGGGGAGGTGGCGGGGGAGGGAGGCACAAAAATTGCCACAACTGCAGCTGTTACACCGCTGGCCCTTTCCCTTTCACTCTGCAGCTTCTCTGTATCACAGTAGCATTTAGTGGCCTCAAGCAGTATTTAGGGACCCATGGTTTTAGGCCAGGGGTGTCAAAGATACAGCCTGCAGACCGGATCTGTCCTATGGAGCCCCATCATCTGGCTTCGAGTTCTGCCCTGAGTCTAAGTTGACCTACCTGGCACATGCAAGGCACAGGACACATGCCACACACGGTGCCTGCCTTCTCTGGGATCCCGGCTGCACGTGGCATCCATCCTGGCTGGTCTGGAACTGCACCACATGTAGAATAAAATATGGCCCTAAAATTGTAGTGGGATACTTAATAACAGCTACCAAAACCCAAACCAGGTCTTCTGGGCCCATGAGCTTAGATTGTTCCAGTAGAGAGTGTCATGTTATCTCCCATGTTCATCTTTCTCCGAAGGACTAATATGGCCACACAAATACTGATGCAAGCCTCAAAAGCTGAGAGACTAGTATCTGCCTGTTTTTTGGCATCAGCCTTTGAACATTGGAACTATGATTACTTCTCCAAAACTTACTTGTGTTAAATATTTGTGACATTTGCCATCCGCAAGCCTCAATAGTCGCATATAATTTTGTGCATTTCATTTCTCTGCTCCAAAATGACACTTCCCCTTAATATCATGGTAATATCACACCCACAGACTCTTCAGAAATGATAACTGCTGTAGCCTGCATGCCCCAGGAGAAGATTTCTGTAAATTGGCAGCCCTACCTCTCACTAAATCTGCCAACTTGTAGAGTTCATGTGGTTCCTTCTTTATGCTAACAGCTTCTTTATATTTCAACTACATATACAAGACTATCTTTTTTTTCATCTAAGCTCACAAAAGCAGTGCAATTTTCCTTGTGCTTTTATTATACATTAACATGAAAATAGGGCCCCCTATACGTATTAGATTAGAGAGCAGCAGTGATACACGTCTGATCAGTGACTGTGCTGGGCCATGTGATGTTTCTTTCCCTGCCTGTTACACTGGTGCTTGGTAACCAGAAGTCACTTAAGAAGTAACAGTAACTGTGGGTGACAATCAACAGATATGTAGTTATCATATTCTGCCTCTTAAACGCAGAAGGGATTGAGTTGTGTTCGTGACTCTACAGCCCATATGGACCAAAAATGCATAGCTTGTATATAAATGCTAGACAAACAAGCGTTTGGTTCATGTCCTGTGTTGGGCTCATGACAGCCTATATGTGTTTTAAAAAAAAGAAGTAAGGTTTATGCATTCAGGAATTGTGCCTAGATGTCTTTAGTTGCTCACAAGCCTGACTCCATTCCTGGCTTTAAATATTGAATGCTGTTTCATGACTTGCAGTGTCCTTGCCTTTTCTGGTCAGCATTGGAGATGAAATATTGCCCCGTAGCTAATTAGCCAGGCTAATTGGACCCCATGGCCCACATATATAATATGTCTAATGCAAATATAACCTACTGTTTTGTATATTAAGCATTCCCTTACAGCAAAAGGCATCTTCTTAAGGCAGCAACTCCCAAGCAGGGTGCTGTGGCATCCTGGGGTGCCATGAGATTCTTTTACAGGTGCCATAGGAGGCTGCACAATATTAGCGCTATTGGGTATGCATATATGATTTACAAGATAGACCCAGAGATTTCAAATATGAATCCACAGTATCAAAAT
Organism: Crocodylus porosus; assembly: GCF_001723895.1. NCBI lineage: Eukaryota > Metazoa > Chordata > Crocodylia > Crocodylidae > Crocodylus > Crocodylus porosus. Next base: position 1,731,988 of record NW_017728927.1, on the reverse strand, counting down.
CATTCTGACTTGGTGTGGGCTTTCTGAGTTCTTTGCAATAGAGGAAGCGCTTTATTATTTCTCCATAGCCAAAAAGTGAGTGAAAGCTAAGAGCTAGCGTTTTTCAGGAGGTGCCTTGAGTCTAATGAGGGTTGCACTGAATCTAAAAATGTTGAGAACCACTAAATTAAGGAGTCAACAATTTTGATGTGGGTTTTCGTGACACCTGCTGAATTTATGGAGTCACAGCACGTTTCAGTAGCACAAATGTGTAATAGAGATGTTTACTCAGTTATCCTCTGGGGAAACATTTTGTCTTCTGCCATGGTCCAGTGATTTTCTTAAGGCCAAATCCTGTCTTAACTTGCACGCAACAATCATTGGGACTACACACAATTCAAGGTAAAATGCAGGCCCTTTGTTTTGAGCAGTGTAATGAAAATTTCACGTGCTCACCTAAACCTGGAAAGCGCTATCCCCCTGTTGCCATGGAAACACCTCTATTCTGCATCCCATGATCACAGCTCAGTGCTGTACCTTGCTCTCTCTCTTTTTTTTACTGGAGAAGCTTGGATGGGCCTCTCTCTTGCTTTTTTGCTGAGACAAAGGGGAAATTATGCAGAAACCAAACAGAGTGGCCTCATGCATGTGGGGTCAAGTATAAGGCCTCTGAAGCAATTGGCCTTGAAGACAGTGAATAGAGAAGGGATTGCTTATTTGAAAGTGCAGCTCTTGCTTCTGATCAAGTAAGCCTCCGAGCCACTGCCATGCTGTCTGTAACGCTGAGAGGAGCTGCGCTCAGTCCTCTGGCACTTAACAAAGTCCGCAGTTCTCTTCATGTTTTCCTGACAGAGCAGTTCTCATCCTTAGTTGTTACACTAATGGTTTCATTGCCATATCAGGAACTTTTGCCAGTTTCTGCTTATTATTCTGGGGTGCAACAGGCTGGGGATGCATCGTATTTACTGTAGCAGGGTGACTGGCACAAGGGAAATGCTAATCGGTCATTTCCGTGCTGCTCATTTACCAATGCAGTTCCTTTCTTTTGTCTTTAAGTGCAGGATTTGTTTAACAAGTGGCTTAGTTTGGGATCTCTTCTGCCAGGGATCTGGTTAGCTAAACTGCCAACCTAAGGACTTTGTCGGCTGAGGGCTTGTTTCCGAAATCAGGGTAGCCTGAGATTGGAGGAACTGAGAAGTAATCGGGGCTCCCACAGCTCTCAGGTACTCTGTCCATAAACCCACCGAGGATCTGATCTGTGGAGCTAAAACTTCAACTGTTAATTAGCTCGTGTCGTCTTTGGGAGAGAAATCTTTGTTCTGATTCTCCTCTGCTGTTTCTGAAGCAGCTCAACTGATTTAATCAATACTCCTGATACACACAGCTATAAGTAAAAGGAGATTGCATTCCTTGTTTACATATCCAGTAGCTATTCTATATTACTAATATTACATATTAAATACACGTTGATACAAGATGAAGGCATACCCTTTATTCATTAAAGGCAGAACTGCAATTTTTAGAAAGTCTCCTTCCATGGATGTGGTTCTTGAGCTTTTATTTCCGTAGGGGATGTGTAGATTCTCTGGCTTGGAGATGTAATGCTATATTGAGAACCTGGAGGTGGTAACACAGGAGATGACTAACTTGAGATAGGTGCTCGCAAAGTGGTGGGAAACTGAGAACAAAAAGGAAACTTAGCCTTTAAGACTAAATGCATTTTTTTTTTTAAATAAGACAACTTGAAGCTGGAAATATCACCAGTGAGCGCTTCTTTTCTCAACAGCCTTTAGATGCTTTCTCCAACTAGTGGCAGTATATATGGGGAGGGGACCACAGCAGGCCACTGAGATGTTATTCAAGCCACCTGTCTAGGACTTTATATAGTCCATGCATGAAGTGATGTGGAATACAATCCTGTACACTCATTTCCCTAGAGCTGGGGAGCATGATTGGGGCACAGTTTTACCCTAAAGGAAGAATACTTTTCTGAGATGTATGTTCTTATCTACATTAGGAAAAGTTTGCCAGCATGACTTTCCCAGCAAACTCTCCTTCTCAACACATAGCTTGTACTGTCCAGTGTAATTTATGCCAGTTTTCTAAAGCAAATGTGCTATGCAGACAAAAAGGGCCCTTTTCCTAGTATACACCCAAATAGGGCTTTTGTGGCATAGCATAGTTATGTTGACTAAAGGTATTATTTTTTCCCCTCCTAATTAACCTAGTTGTTCCAACAAAATTAATTAGATGCCCTTTTTCACATACAGGTTCAGGTGTAGTTGCTAGGTCCTGCAGTTTTTCATATCTTTAATTGGGAATATTGATAATCACTGAGTGAAAGTGGATAATTATTCTACTCTAGACTTACTTGGACTTGCTTTCAGGCGGCATTTGAAATGTGAATGAAAAATGTTCTCTCACTTCTGTGTATTAAACATGGATGGAGGAATTAAAAGACTCTGAAACCTGTCATACCTGCTTTACCTATCATAGCCTGAAAGACAGCAAGGGCAGTAATGAGATTTACTAATCTCTTGCCTGCAGTTTATCTGGTTCTTGGCAATATAGAAACTCACATACTTTGGGGGGAAGGGGGGCAGGAAGGAAGAGAAGCAGGGAAGGGAAATGTTCTAGCACAAAAAGGCATAGCACGTCCACAAGCCATGCTGCATGATTCCTGCAATCAGAGGAATTTCAGGGAAGTGCGTCTTTATTATGTTGGTGTTTTTTGGATGAGCTGGGGGAATCTCCCTTACCCAATGCTTTTGTGTGTACCAATAACATTGCACACAAATTGTTTCACTAAAGCCTGGCTTTCACAAAGTGAAAGCTTATGATTCCCTATTGAAGTCCTAGATGCACGATGGTGAGGAGGCTCCCAATGCTAAAGTGACCTTTCATGTAAAAGTTGGAAGCTGATCATCTGTTCTCTGGGGAAGCAATCCCAAGAGCCAGATCAGCCCACCTATGAAAAGCCTGTGCATCACATCAGGCTTGGGGGAGGGTTTGAGGAGTATGGTTCAGGAGAGACATAATCTGCATGAGGTCAATGTTAGCTGTTGGCAGGCAAGATAAAAAGGCAAAATCTGATTTACCTCGGAATCCATAGTGAGGGCCATGGACTGCAAAAGCAATTGAGTCCAAACAGCAGATTTACCTCTATGTTGCTCTTGGAGCTATAGGCCCTCACAGATCTCGTGAAGGGCTTCTGTCTTCTTGCCATTCCCCGCTGGCCTAATTTAGAGTAGCCTTGAAACACTTGGTTAAGCACATGATTCAGCTGGACATGGGATTTGCCTTGAAGCTGTCCTCCTTCCCCACTCAGATCCTATGCTAGGTGTAGCTGAGCCAGACCTGAGCAGGACATGCACATTCTTTCCCAGCTTCCCTTTCCCAGTGCACCAAAATCCCTAACTTCCTCTTATCTGATTCAGGTGCCTGCTTTTTTGGGCCTTATTATCAGTGACACTTCTCAGTGCCCCAAAGCCAGCTGGTTCTGTCTTCCTTCCAGGATCCCTCTTCACCCAGTGACTTGGCTTTTCTCTGCCACCTGCTCCGTGGAGACGATTCACTTAGCAAATCTCCCATACCTTTTCCCTAACAAAGTTCTTCACTGTTCCCCATGAGGGAGCAGCTACTTTTTCATGGCACTGGGAGGGGGTAAAAAACATGACAATATTGAATGACACAATCCACTTTATTTTCACCAGCCACACTTGATTTAGAAAAGAAGCTTCAGCAAAAGAAACTGCATTCATGGAACTTGTGCCATTCAAATTGTCTTGTCCCATGACTCATATTGGAAACCCATAAGCTGGAAGAGTGGTGCAGAGTTAATCAAACCTATTTATTCTCTCATCACTACAAGCAAGCGGGTTGTTAACATTAAGCTCTGAGGAATGCTGGGTTCTCCCAAAAGTGATGCTGACTGGTTCCTCTCTTCTCTAAAATGTTATCTTGCTCCTAATGTTATATTCAGTTGGCTAAATATAGTTAATTTTTGAGACATTCAGAAATGAAGAAAAGGTAATTAGTGGTGTTTGTAGAAAAAGCTGATTCATGCAGGAAGATGCAGACTCTGGCTCCCACAAAAGCACTTATGTGACACAACTCAACTAAAGAGCTGCATAAGCCTCCTCCATGTAGGTGAAGAAAGGAGCAGAAACCTTGATGCTTTGGCCAAAAAATGCATTTGAGGAAGTTGGAGAAGGTGGAGCCAATGCTATATCACAAGTGCATGTGACCCAAAAGCATTTCCATCAAATCTCATGCATGAACAAATGGACCCACAACTCAGACAATCCGCATTCAGAAGTCAAATCTTCAACTGGTATAAATCAGCATAGTTGCATGAATACAGCATCTGCCTGTAAGCTTCCAGTCCTTTCACTGGTAGAAATCCCTGAAGAAATACACAACTAGAAATTAGTCAATAGGATGGGAAAGAACAAACATCAGAGCTCAACTTTTGCTGCTGGAAGCATAGAACAACCCTAAAATGTATTCCACATGCAAATAAAACCATTATTTTTATGTCAGGAACCTTAAATTTGAAGATGTATTCCAAGAGCGTCTTTCTAGCTTATTGTACCCTGAATTACCCCAAATATGCTGTGGTCTGATATCAGTGAACAGAAAACTTGGAGAGAGGAGCACTAGAATTGTCTTATGAGCCTCCCAAGGGTATTAAATTTGGCTTGGACTTTCAGGGGGCCTACGTATTGAAATGTAGATCTATAATATATTCATCTAAGGGTTTAATTTCTGAAAACTGCAACTAGATTTCGTGTAAGGGGCATCTCTTGGAATATTTAAACACTGAGACATCTATCTCTAGATAACGTAGAAAAAAAGATAAATTTGGAAATAAAAGGTGGCCTCAAAAACAGTGAACTTTAACCACCCTTAGGTTTAATGAGGCACCTGTGAGTTAGGGAATGAAAGCACAAAAAAGGAACAGTGTGAAAATAGATTAGAGTGCTTGGGGAAAACAATGGCAGTTCTGTCATCCCATTCAGAAAGAACAAATAGTTTCACAGTCAGTTGATTCCCATCTCTGTTATGAGAACATGCATGCTTTGTTCAGTACAAATACTACATGCAAGAATGCAGAAATGCTGGTCATCACCAGCAGATAGCAAACTGTATGTCAATTCTGTATTCCTCTCATGAGCTGTTAGGATGAGTTATACCTGTATAGATAAGTGGCGCAAATGCAAATGCTAATCTTTAATCCCTCAAACTATGATTTGAGTGAGAAGTTTTAGTGGGATATCCCCTAAACATGGAAAACGTTGCTTTTCAGAAGTTGCCTAGGAGGGTCACAACTCTTCCTTTTTCCTATATGCCCATGTTAGTTGGGTTATGTTTTAAATAGCATTACTAAGCGTGTGAGGGGTTGAGGGAAAGCTTGCCTAGAGGTGAACTCTCCGTGGTGCTAGATTGGTACGGTATTTTCCACACAGGGGTCTGCAAATGACATTTCTTTGGGAAAAGAACATGTTACGAGTAGCTTTGCAAAGGCGGCACTTTGGATACATGGTATTTCTCTCCTGGTTTAGGCAGACTGTTCATAGTTCATCCCTCACGACATTATCCCATCTGCCACTTTTCTATGATTTTTCTTAAATGTTATTTTTAGAGGGTTTCACAATTCCCATGCTCTTTTTGGTCACTAATTATAGATCTCTTAAAATCTGACTAATAGATATGCCTCCATGTATTTTAAATTCCATTGACGTGTGTGTTTGTGGGCATGAGGAGAGGAAACAGGGAGGTTTGAGAAGGAAATGAGGGTGGGAGTAGGTCTGAAGTTAAATGTCAGCTTTAGATTTGGAACTTAAACACCAATCCATGGCAATCAACAGAACAGAATATGTTTTATTGTCCAAGATGCAAACAACAAACGTAACAGGTACATCAATTTAGTAACGTTTGATGAATTTTACAAATCTAATTTACAAATTATTTGCTTGCTTCATGCTTTTCATTCAGTCCATATTTTGAATGCGTGGCTAAGCAGATATTTTTTCAAATACTCTTTGAGTTGCACTGATCCTAGAACAGCTGCAAAGCTGTCTTCTTAGCAGACTATTGTATTTAAAATGCCTTTGAGCATGATGTTAAAATGACAGTTAAGGGTAAGTGAAGCCCTAGCCTTCACATTGGACACGGACATTGATAGAACACCTTGATCAATCAAGTCTTCTATTTGAGGACAAATTCTCACTTAGTGTGTCAGTGTGGTTCAGAACTGTGGAGAAACTGAAATCAATAGTTATTTCTTTCACCAATTGCACTGAATTTCCCTCATACACCCAGAGCTGTCTTGCACAACAATATCCATTGATCAGTAAAGTTCTACTGCTCAGAATTTACCTTAATTATCCTGAAAGACAAGCCAGTATGATGTACTTGATTCTCCAAAAAGCATCTTGTAAGCCCAGGCCCACAGTCTTTCCGGGAGCACTAAATAAACTTCAGGAGTAGGGGAGAGGGTGATGCTAAGACTGATTCATAGGAAAGCTGTACGAGCAGAAGAAGCAGCAAGCACAGCCAGGGAAGTGTCAGAGTGGACAATTGGCAGCCAAGAGAGAGAAGGGAAAAGATGGGCAGAAGCTGGGAAGGGCACATTTTAGGGGCTCAAGCAAAACAACAGGGAATGCTAAGGAAATCTCAGAATCAAGAGAGAAAGCCAGCTGTTATGTGCCAACTGTAGAGGGATTCAAAGGAGAATTTGTCCATATTCGTCTGGATCCTTGTAAGACTTTTTTGTGGCTCAAAGCCACTTTGGGCTGTCACCCTTATCCTGAACCTATTCTGTCAGGACATAGATTCAGTATTAGTGACTGAACTCTGTTGAGCCCTGTAAACACTATGAATTCAAACTGCTATGTCATACCCATATTTAGATATCTGCTTAAATTGCAGTCTCTCTCCCTCTCTTCTAATGGTGTATATAGTGATGCTGTATTTGAAATTTCTGTCTACAGATATTGGGCCTGCTCTAATGGGAATTGAAAGAGGATTTGGTCACAAGTTCCGTTGTTAGCTCTAGAGATGGTGGGGCATATCCTGTAGAGTGAAAAATGTGGCTTCTTCAAATATGAAAAAATGTTAGGAAACATTTCCATTTGAAAATGTTAGCTTCAATAATAAGTAATTAAAATGAACAGTTTTATTTGTAAACAAAACACTTCATTATGAAATGTCCACTTGAAATGAAAAATTTCATTCTGGCATCTTGAACCATTTGTGAAGAAAATATTGAATATTTTCCAAGTTGAAACATCCATTTTCCAAGGGTTTTGACACCCTGAGTTTTCTGTTGCTGTTCCAAATAGAAGCTAAGTTAGATCTGTCAGAATTTCAGCAGAACAAAACTCCTGTCTTCCAAACAGCTTGATTACTTGTGCTGATGAGCTGAGTTTCTTGATTTTTTTTTTTACAAGTATGTATGCAAGTATGCACTGATGTTTTTGGAGAAGATCTGCAATTCTTTGAACCCAATGCCTTGCTTAAAGTGGGTAGAGGAGAACCCAGTGGGTGTTCATTTGAGCTGATCTTTTTTTTGCATAAGAACAAATTGTTGGCTTTATGATCAGTGGAATCTTCTATCTGTTCCATTTACTGTTCCCGGAAAGGGAGTACTGTCCTCTTTGGTGGTGCCCCTTAACTTATTGCAAGTCCTTGCTTGTAATGCCCAATACTTTAACCAAAGATAGGCAAAACTTGCAAAGCAATAAACATACAAAACGAGATGTTCCATCGCTTTACCAGCAGGTGGCATTACCAGAGCAGTCAAAGATGGTTTTTACCATTACCAATGAAACTAATTGAGCAGTTTTCAATGAATAATTAATTCAGTGACTGTATGCCCTATTTTTGTTCCTGTTTTCTGCCAACATACAAATGGGTTGTACAAAGCTAATTGTTTGAAATTTTGACAAACATTGTATACAAATACTTTCTAACTTCTTCACATGCAGAGCAACCCCCTTGTGGGCCAGTTCCCTTGCGTCTATTATTCACTTCTCACTCAATATCAGCAGGTATTGAAGTCACTGAGTGTTGTTTCCCACCCCTCATTGGCTAATTGTAACATTCCTACATGGGAGGAGAAACTTGGATAAATTACTATAAATGTGAATATTTGAACAAGCACGAACACTTATCTATAATCATGGTTTTGACATTCATTCTAAAATCACTCTTATAAAACAAAAAAACCCTCCTCCAATTTTTAAAAGCAATGGATATGTGGGGCCATAAAAGATGGGGTCAAAAGCAAATTCATGTTGTTATTCAAATGAATGTCCAGATACTATTTATATTATTAACCTGTCTCTAATTATCGCAAGTTCTTGCCACTGATTCTTTTAGTGCAAACGGACTTCCTTGTTATATACCAAGTGCCTCGTAAGTCCATGTCAATCTGATCATCGGCCTCTGAAATCTTCAGGTGAGCTGTGAGGTTTGTAGGACTTTATAGTTGAAGGCATTTAGTCTGCAGATTCATTTATAAGCAGTACCGTGAATGCCATCTAGATAGTGAAGCCAATGAAATATAAGGAAGAGCATGAATATCACATGAAGAATAAAAACACCAAACTTTGAGGTCTCTTGTTTCAAAGCATGTAGTAGATTTAGGAGGATGATGCGAGTGGTTTGGACCAGTAATATTTGTTTGCAATGAGTGAATGATGGTTAAATGCTACATTTTGTGACAGGTTGTAAGAGCCATCCACAAAAACAGAGCATTCCCAGATGTAACCACCACGGTTTCACAGGCCCTATAAAGCTGTAGTAGGCAGACTCTGCTTAAGGGATAACCACCACTGAAAAGGGAAGTTTGTGGGTGATTTCTGGCTCCATTGCAATCAATGGCAAAACTCCCATTGGCCTCAAGAGAGCAGGGATTTCTTCCCATACATATACCTACACAAAACAGCAAGGGAAACATGTATGTGGGGAAAATCAGCACTAGAATATATGGATACGCAGCAAGAAAATGTTTGGCAGGTTGGCCTATCTCCTAGTAGTAAATGAAGCCAGGTGTCAGTTGCAGCTCTACTCTCCTTATTTTGCTGACAAATGTGTGTTTGGAAAAGAATGTGTGGAATTGAAAAAGAGCTTGCATAAAATGCTGATGATCCGAATTGTAGGGGCTTTAAAGAAACCTGCAGTTTTAAGTAGCAGAAATCCTTGCATCTCAAACTAAAGAAGCAATTAAGGAACATGAATCCTCAAAATCTGTTTCTGGAAGCCAGAATAAAGGAACTAATGTTTCCTGTATTACAGAATTAAGGAATTGCTTGCTTGAGACCCATACAAGATGACCACGGGGAAGAATATTTGCACAGAGACATTAATTCCCTCAATCAGTATTGGAGTCATGTCTGTTAGGTTTGTGTGTGTGGGGCTGGTGGGTGAGGGAGGTTTAAGAGATTACCTATATCTGTTCAGAATATGGCATTGCAGGGAAATTAGGTAGAATTCCCGAATTGTACCAGTTTTCCAAGCAGCCACTTAATAAAGGCATAAGCTTCAGCTGCGATGTTTGCACATATGAGTTCTTGTCTTTGCTAACTAATTACGATTCTACCTGTGTTGTACTTGGCAAGCAATCAGAATTTATTCAAGGGGACTCTTGCCAGCTGTGCTTGTGAAAATGCTTTCCATTAAGGTTTCATCTTAAATACTTGATTAATATTTATTATTTACTGGATGTAGCTGTTGATGGAGTTTACTTGCCCAGGAGAGCTTGGAAGACAAGCTGCAATCGTTTTTTCAGGAAGGGAGTGGGGAGGGGAAATAGCTGACTGCTGATTATGCTTATGCTGCAGTTGCTTAGGGCAGGCTAACTAGGCCTGATGTATATTAAGAGGGGAGGCAATCAGGCTGGTCTATAATGACCAGGTGCTGCTTCAAATTATAACCATGCACAGGCACTGAGGGTCTGATCTAACAAAGCATCAGTGCATGTGCTTAAGTCTAATGACATGAGCAGTCCCATGTTCTTGCTAGGTCCTGCACAGCGGAGGCATTGCAAACTCATTCAATGCTGTAGGCAGCCCAGGGGAGGGGTGTGAAACTAGGGTTATAAACTGACTGCTGGAGAGTAGGGACTGGGGAGGGACAGAGTCTGATCCACCATGGCCCTTCTGGCTGCTACTGGTGCAGCTGATGCTACGGCAGTGCATACTCAGGCTGTTGTAGTTAGGGGATGGGCACAACATGGCCACCAATCTGGCATCAGTTGAAACTGATGCCCAATTCTGGTGCTCTGCAAGCCCACCCCTAGTATGCTGCTTCTGGAAGGTACTGGCAACCTGGTTAGATTATATATTAATATAGTGCCTGTGATGGCCTGTTCCATTCAGTGTTTGCTAAGAGAAATAACATAAAATATAGCTGCAATGAGGGCCAAGACACTTTATTTCAATGAAATTATAATTTTAGGTCACAAATCAAAACTGACTTGCTGTATTTCCCTTAATCTTAGTCTGCACAGTGCTGTGACACTTATTCTAGTGGACAGTCCTATTGACTTTGATGGACCTAGTAATGTGAAGAAGGATTACATGTGATATACAGATCTGTCATACAGCTCAGCATGACTGTGAATCTCTCCTGAAGAGAGAGGCTGTGATCTAGCTAGTGTGGGGGCTCTAGGTTTCTGGAGGGAGACGTTAGTTAACATGTAGTGACCTATATTGTGCAACTAGCCACGCAATGTTATAAATAAAATCATTCTCAAAATGTTCCCCTGTGACACAAATGTCCAGAGTGTCCTTAGACCTTTTAGCCTTACCTCAGTCAAGAGATGCCTCCTATGAACCCAATGAAAGAGATGAGGCTGACTTAGTCATGTGAGCTCCCAAGTCTATTGGATGTAAGTATGGAGGATGTTCTCTGAATCGGTGAAGATGCGCATAGGACTAGTTAAGATCTGACACGAACATAATCAGAAATTCAGAGGAAGGATTTATTTACATTGTATTGCGTTTCCCATAAAGCCAGGTTTAAAATGATTATGAACATTTCTTGTGCTTCCAGCAATGATTATACCAATCATGGTATTCATACATTATCAGTTTCTAACACAGTATACTCTAGGGGCCAGATGCCATTCTGATGCACTGCACCATACCAATGACTTGACTGGTTTGCCCAGCTGCAATAGAAAGCAGGATGTGGTTCTTCTTTCTTTAATATTGTCACATAAAGTAGTTAAGACTTAGGAAGCAAATTCCTCTCACCTTCCTAGGAAGTAGTGGATAAAGCAAGCAGAAGTTAGATTTTAAGAATATAGACTGGAATTATCAAAGGAGTAAGAGAGAAAAGATGGATTCCCATGGAAGACCTGTGGGAGTTAGGCCATATTGCAGTCTATAAATCATTAAACATACATACTATATGTAATGTAGTATCCAGAAAAAAATCAGATTTAGGATTAATCTAAATCAGACTAAAAAATGAATGCTCTCTCTTGGGTCTAAGTAAGGTGGACAATAGTAGTTCTCTCAGGCTTACTTGGTCCAATTCAGTTAACAGTTATGACATCTGTTTCAGTTTTGTTTTTGTTACTGAAAAAGAATTCAATTAAGTTAGTTAATTGAATGTAATCACTTTGCTGATGAAATTTAAAAATATCGGTCAAATTCAGCTTCCACTTCTGCCAATGCAGTGTACCGACTTCTGGAAGTTGTACTGTTGTAACTAAGAGCAGATTTTGAGCTGGAGGTAAGCCTCACAGTCCATATACGTCCTCAAGCCTTGACCAAGACTTTTCTCCCTGGATTGCACACAGACTGTGATGTGAGTTGTTAATTCCTGTCTTTCACCCCAGAGATGACTGGACATACATGGAGTGGAATGAATACACTTCAGGTCCTTTGGGAGAAAGTGTACGGGGTATATCTAAGAGGGTCTTGCTTTACAAAATGGTATATTTTGTAAAACCAAAATATTTGCAACTACAAAATGAATGGCTTCTCATGTAAGAAAAATACAAATCCATGCTTTTCTTTTAAAGGAAGAAACCACGTACCATATAATTATCTCTGCCATATTCTCCACCCCCTCCTTCTAATGATAGGCAAAGTGCACTGTTATGAATTCTTAATGTTACTTCATTCCTCTTACACATAAAACCTCTTTACCAAGTTGATAGCCCTCTTTATTATGGAAATGCATGGAGAGCCAGAGCCATAATGCCAGGTACCGTCACTGACAAAGCAGCATGTAAACCTGGGAAAAGGAAACAGTTTATTATCAGAAGACTCCTAAAAGTTTGTATGTCCTGTTGAAAAACAAACATGTATCCAGATTTAACAGAATAATCTCAGATAATGCCCACATCATGCCTATTCTCCCTAACAATTATTTCTGACCTTCCAATATATGTTTCATGGATTAATGATTGCATTTTTAATGGTAAACATGCTGTAAAACAATGTGGCTCTGTTTTTGATTTTACTTGGTTTTGATGGTGTAAATCAGGAGTAATGTCACGGCAGGCAGGTCAACCTAGAAGCTCTCTAAACAATGACAAAATCACTTCATTTCTGCTTTTAGAATTCCTTTTGTTTTCTGTGTGCATTGAGTTTTTACTGGATGTTTGGGTGAGTTCTGGACCATCATATTTTCTTCTCCAATTACGAGGTACAGAAAGGTACTTACCAAAGCTGAGAGAGAAACTGCTGTCTACGAGAAACTCAAAACCTGCAGGAGTGGAAGAAAAAATTACCCGTTGGTAGATAATTAGTCAATATTCCATAAGAAGCAATCCATGGCACCCTTTTTGACATGTAAAAATCCCCAGTCCACTTCATATTAACTCTTCTGCATAGCTATGTGATATTACATTGCTATCTGTGCATATTCATTTGTTTCTACCACTGCATCTGACTAACTGCATCATCCTCATCGTGAATGACTCGTGCCCTTGGTGGCTGGGGGCGCACAGCGGTGGTGGGAGCGCACCAGCAGGAGCGGTGGGAGCCTGGCGGCGGTAAGCAGGGGAGCTCCTGCAGCTGCCGCTGGTGCTGTCGGCAGCAGGATGGGGGTGGTGCTGCCAGCAGCGGTGGTGGCCAGCAGGGATTACGGACCACCTGCGGACACCACCAACACCAGGTGGGGAGCAGCAGCTGCCCACGTGTGCTGCCGACAGTGTCAGCAGCACCCTTTTGTAGGGGGTGCACCCTGATTGCCCCTGATCCTAATGCCCAATTCAGAAGTGGGTGGACCAGTGGAGCAATCTGTCTGTATTCAGATATACTTGCTTGGTAACTTGCTCTATGCTCTTCTATCCATACACTTCCATGGAGACATCTTTTTAACTATTCTTTTAAAACCTAATATTGATTTACTCTGCTCTGATGAATTTAAAGGAGCAAACTGGGCTTCTGTAAGCCCAGCTTGAATTGATTTTAGAAATATCCATGCACCAAATTGCATCAACAGCTAAATTTACTTAAAATCATACTTGTTGGCTTAAACTGGTGCACCTTCCTGTGTTTACACTAAGCAAAGGAGTATGGAGCTTTGAGCTGGTTAAAACTACACAGCTGTCATGTTGCTGGTATCTCTTACCTTGGCGGGCAATGGGTCCCACTTCCAAAGCGTAGGTCTCAACTTGTTGCTGCCCAATATGACTTCTTCTGGAGCAGGACTGCAAAGAGCAAATCCAATTAGAGACTCTTCAGTGGTGTTTACAATGCAGCATTTATTAATAATGGAAAAATGTCCTTGCCTCAATGAACTACAATTTCTGATTGTCATAAATGCACTTACAGGTTTGCATGCTTCAGTGCTGACATCGCAGAGATGTATTTGGCAGTGTAGGTAAACAAGGTTATGGTTCCCAACAAACTTAAACATCTGAAGGGAAAACTGTCCTTGAGTTGAGACACCATTTTCTTCTACTGATATAGTAGAGTCCTGTCTGTTTGGACACCTGAAAGAAAAGCTGTTATAACCATGCTATAATGATAACTTGAATTTCAGATGATTTAGCAGTCAGCATTTGTTATGCATTTCAGATGCTACAGTATAAATAGCTCATAAAGAGTGTTGTATATTAAATTTGCCAAGTGTTGGCAGGTTAAAAAAGAACAGGTTAATTTAAAGTAAGCAGGTAACTTAAATTGTGTGAAGGTAAACATTTAGGAACTGATTTCCTTTCTTAGGGAAGTTACCAGCTCCCAAAGCCAGTCACCTACTAACTAGGTAATTTGATAAGTATAATGTACCACTGCCAGAGGGTATTACACAGAAAGGAGGAGATTGACTGACTGTTGGGAAAGAGAACTACATCAAAATGCTTCAGGCTGAGCAGGTCCTGTTTCATCTTATCTCTGTGATCTGTCCCACCTGCCATAACATAACAGGTTTGCTGGGCTGTGACTCCTCCTCAGGCCAAGCCAATGACAGAAATATATGAAGGTCTGAGTGGTTCCTATAGCAAAGCTGGACCAGCAACCAGGAGGAAACTGGTAAACCGTCAGGAGTGCTTGGTGCATATGAGTAGCAGAGGAAAGGGCAATAACAGCATTTTAAAATTGCCTGTCCGTGAGACTTCATTTTCTAACTGCCATGGACAGTTTCAAACTGCTTTTGAAAACAGAACTTTCTCCTGAGTAGAAATTCTCTTATTCATTTTGGGGGGACAGTCTGTGATTTTGACATTCTTTCCACAAAAACAGTTGTCTCCTTGTCCCTCTGATGATACAATAATAATCGCCAGAGAAGAGCCTCGGGCAAGATTTGTCCTAGTCAGGCCACAGGTTTAATGACTTTCTTCTCTCTTAGGAAAAGAGGACTGGAAAGGGCCTCCTGCCCCATCAAGTCCAGTCCATTACACACAGTCAGTTGACATGCTGATAGAAAGAGGCAAGATCCTTTGCATATCAGCCTTACCCATCATGAATGATGAAATACTTGGTCAGATCAGTAGCATTTTTTGCAGGGGTAGCATAACAACTCTCCATCAGCAAGACAAACTGGGATGTGTCTCCATCTTCAAACATTATGCCTACATATAGCATGTCATCTGTTGATAACACAACCTTTGAGCCTTCAAAAGGCGAAGTGTAATTTTGATCCCTGTACAGAGCCATTTGCACTGTGAACATTCCGGTGCCGCCAGTGCTGATATTGATGGAACTAAAACAACAAAAGAATTGTTTTTAAACCAAAAAGCAACTTGTGGGGAGAGAAAATATAATATGACCTTAAGGGATATATCAGGTAATTAGTGACAGTGCCAGACAGCAGCCAGCTACCCCGGCAAGGAAAAATAATTTGTTGCTGTTCAAAAATATTACTACTCTAAGAGACAAGTTTAAACTTACTTCATTAGCACTAAGTTTTGGATTTTCACTATGCACACTGTATCCTTACTACACACTCCATTTCAAAACTGAGATCCACTAGTCCAGGAGCTACTAGTGACTGTTTTGGCCCTTGGCACAAGGTAGAGCAGCCATAGGGTTCGGCTGGAATGGCTCCATTTGGGCTATTCTTCTGGCCCAGGACTAGTTCAAGGGGCATAGCTCATTCCAGCAACACTGAGTCCCAGTGATGATATATCACTATATCCATGTGGAGTGGAACAGCTGCTGTTGTACTAGGTTGGCCAATTTTACAGCAACAGGTGATTATCCCCCCACCCCTGCCCTTTCTCCCACAAGCCAGAAATACTTAAACAGTACTTTGAAGCATCTTTTTACTGTTCTTGTACTACCAGAACATTGCACAAAATAGAGAGTATGAGCATGGCTTCAGTGCCTCTCCTTGACACAACATCCACCATGGTAGCTCAAACATAAATGGGAATATCATTTGTCTAGATGAGTATCTCCTCATTAATATACAATCCCATACCTTATAACAGGCTCAATGGCTGTTTTAAGACTGAGTTTCATATCCAGTGGGTAGGAGCAGTAAAAATTAATATTTATTTCATTGTCTCTAACAATAATCCCATCTGCCAGATAAAGAGTGTTGCTGTAGGTGGCATGTGTTGCATTTTTCTGTGGGAAAAAATTAAGCCATTATAGCTTCTGCAGTTTGTAGATTGATATGCTACAGTATCTGACTTCATCATTCTCCAAGCTTTCATCTTGTTACAAGTAGGGGGAAGAGGAACAAGCAAGCAAATTCTTCTCAGTGGGCACATCTACACGTGCACATTTACTGTGCAGTAACTAAAATTACTGAGCAGTTCAGGCACATTTGTACATGTGCATACTAGGGCTATGCAAAGCTTTAGTCCCTGATTCGATTCGGTGGAGATTCCATCTAATTTGGTGGCCAAATCATTGAATCTGAATTGAATCAGGAGACCCTTTAGTCTCTCTGACTCGAATCAGAACCCTCCAAATCAATTCGGGGAGATTCAGAAAGGTTTGGAGATTTGGACGTAGACACAGCTTTTTCCTACATACCTCAAGGTATCAGGCGGCTCGTGAATGCTGCGATGGTGGGGTAGGTGGAGAGTCCAACAGGTGTGCGATGGGCTCCCCAGCATGCTTAGCAGCAGACCTGGAAGTGGACTAGAAACACTTTGGGTTCACTTCTGGGTCCACCAGGGGGCATGCCATGGGGGGCCCCCGCACTCCCTCAGCTCAGTGACTGGTGCCTCCTGGGTCTGGGGGGGCACCTGGGGTCCCCCTGTGGCTGATCACCAAGCCAGGGAGACACCGGGGGGGGCCCCCAGCACACTCTTGCGGACCCAGAAGTGGTCTGGAAGTACTTCCAGTCCACTTCCAGGTTCACCACAAAGCATGTGGGGGGGCCCCCCTTGCCCTCCTGTTGGACGGTCCATCCACCCCAGCATTGCAACATTCATGATCCACACCTGGTACCTCAAGGTACATAGAAAAAACATTTGAAGTGGTGTCTATGGCCAAATCGCTGTTTCTCTGAATCAGCATTGAATCATCAAATTTGGATTTGGCCAAATTGAATCGGGGAGAGTGATCTGAATCAATAAATTGAATCTCAGTCCCCAGTTCAGGCTGAATCTGAATCGCATATGGACCATTTCACACGCCCCTAGTGCATATCTATACTGTGCAGTAAATATGGTGACTTACTCCAACTTAAGGGTAAATTTGTTACCCGCACCTTAATACCTGCACATCTAGACACCAGCCTATTCCTGCTTACTGCTCAGTAATCTACTGCACAGTAAATTTAAGCTGGGGTAAATGCATATGTAGACATGCCCAGTAAGGTCTTGCAATTAATTATCTTAACCCCTTATTCTTCTGTTTCTTGTCTTATCTCTCAAAATCTTTAATGATGGGTTTTCTCTTATTAATCTTAATTGATCATATCACAGTTGTGCTTCGAGGCTCTTAAATAGATCAGGGCTCCTTTGTGCTAAGCATTGCACAAACATACATTGAGACTGGTACCTCAAACTACCTGAAATCTAAATGAGAAAAACAAAGGAGAGGAGGAGAAGCAGAAAGAAGTGAAATGAATTGCCAGAGGTCACTTAGCAGGTTAATAATAATAATAAGAAGAAGAAATAAGAAGAAGAAATCCAAGTCACTACCTCCCAGGATGAAGCCCTGACTAATAGGCTTAGGGAATAAGCATCAACTTATCTGAGGTTTCAAGGATGAGAGAGACTGTACCAACTTTTTTTCATTTTTTAGACCAACTTTTTTTCATTTTTTAGCCCCTGACTGGTACATTCACTTGTTGACTCAAATACAGTCATGCAGGGGTTTTCAACCTTTTTAAATAAGTGTACCCCCGGCAGCCCCCTTTTTAGTAAGTATACCCCAGGGTAGAGGGTGGCAAGCAGCCAGGTACCGAGCTGGGGTGGGGTGGTGAGCAGCTGGACACCAAACAAGGGCATGGTAAGTGGCAGAGTGGCGATAGCACAGAGTCTGTGCAGCTCTGCTCTCGCCCTACCCCATCCCTGCTCCTGTGAGGTAGCAGCGCAGGGTGGTGGTACTCAATCCCCGCCCACCCCCCCACACTTCCTGGGACCTTTCAAAGTATCCCCAGGGGTATGTATACCCCCAGTTGACAAACCCTGCTGTTTCTGTCTTTTTTATAAGAGGCATACTGTACATTATGGAGAAGAGACATCTAAAAGAGACCTACCGTTAGCAGTGTTCCACACTTTCCAGCCTGCGTTGGAGTCACCACTGACACCAAACTTCTATTGTTATGCTCCTCAAAGCCAGCACACTTATCGTCTTTCAAGTACATGATTATTTCTTGGAATCCAGCGTTTTCCAGTTGGCACTTACTAAGCGACACCTTAATTTGACTTGTACCACAATCTAGCTCAGGTTGCAAACTTCTGATATCTTAAAACACAGTAAAAGGACTAGATGTTGCTTGGTATTATCAAGGAAAACTCTTGCTTTGTATATCAGTGATTACCTTGTAATCCATGATTAGTATTAAGGGAGTGAATTGGATCTGTGTTGGTCCCTCACTCTTATGCTTTGTAGGGTTTGCTCTGTCACTTCCACCTTACTGATAACTTTAGTGGGATTTTTTAATAACAAACTGAAATGTTTTGTTGAAGACTGAGTGCAGTAGAATGGGAAGTAAACTGAGTATCTGTGGGTGTGTCTACACATGCATATAAATGTGATGCAATAAACTCTGGTGCTTATCACACTGGAGTTTATTGCTCCTGGGCATGTGTTTACATGTGCACCCAGGAGTACAGCAGGTTGAGTCGGGTGGGAACAGCTCCAGTTGGCAGGGGGCCTGGGGGATCAGCCTGCCAGCCCAGGACTGCTCCCTCCCAGCTCAACATGCTGCGGAGGGGCTGGCTGGAGCACGAGGGCACTTCAGCAGGGGGCTAGCCAGCAGGCATCCTCCACATTGAAGCACCTCATGCCCCAACCAGCTGGGGCAGCATCTACACATGTGCTGTTAAAAAACTCTGCATCAGGATGGTACTTGTATTAGTTTACTCCAACCTAATAGGGGTGCATGTGTAGATGCATGACATTTACTGGGCAGTTATTTAGTCTACTGCACAGCAAATGTCTCATGAAGACATACCCTGCATGTTTTTAAATATATCCCTAAATTCAAAGTGAAGTACTTGTAGGACTGTAGAAGAACAGCATTGTGGAATGTAAGGGAAGAGATATTTAATCAGGACAGTTAGTCCACAGCTTTAACAGGCTGACTTCAGTCATGAGGTTGCTTGCTGGAAAATGATACAGTCATAACACTGCATTCTCCTTGCCTTTTGTAATGAAGGAACCCCCAGAAAAAGAGCAGATTTTGCAGTCCCCAAGTCCTGGTCCTGGAATCCTTTCTGACACTTTGCAAGTTATGCAGGTTTGAGCAAGAGGCTTGTTGCAGCCTGTCCCTGTATACACTCCATGAGTGAAGTCCTTGCCCCATTGAAGTCAATGAGAATTTGGCCACTGACTTCACTGGTTCCAAGAATTTACCCTGTGCACCCAGATGCATCTAGGTGATCCTAGCAAGTTTTGAAGCCTGTACACATACATGTAAAGGGAAAAAAAATCATTTTCCTCTATCTTTATGTAGGTAATAAGATGTTTTTCTGCTTTTTGGTAGTCTGTTCAACTTACATACCTGTGTTGTTGGATTCCTTTCTGCAGTAACAACCCCAGCTTCCATTTACGAGCTTACATTCCTCATCTGCGTTACAAGAGCATGGGTTGCCAACATAGGCAGGATCTAAAAGGTCAGACAGGTAAAGGGAAAGAGATTTAACAGGTGTACTGGTGTTTTATTTGTAGAAGGAAAACATTAAACCCCAAACAGTTCCAAGTGACTCACCTGTGCAGTACGTCAAAGAACAGGCTGGTGTTCCACTAAATTTATATACAAAATATCCATCAGGGCAAGCCTTTATCTGTACGGCAATTGACCAATAGCAGCACGTATTTGACCAGTGGGCGCAAGCATTACGAGTGACTATCCCAGCATCGCTGGAAGGGTGTGATCCATCTAACCACAGTGGTGCATCAGTGTTGCACCTGTATATTGGTACACAGGCTTCTGGCATGCGCTCCCCACCCATGCCTATAAATCGATACCAGCCTACTTTGTCACTATCACAGTTGCTTCCGGACCCATAGGAGGTGCTGCGCCAGTAATTGTCAAGGACTTTGTAATTTGAACAAGGGTCAGCACAGATGCGGGATGCATCAATTTTGAAGCAGTCAGCTCCAAAGTCACAGGATTCTAGAGTGCAGTTCTCTGCACTGCAGGAATAGCCATCGCCAGCAAACCCCTGGGGACAAGAGCAGGAATAGCTGCCATTGTGGTTAGTGCACATTGCTAATGAATGGCAGCGGTTTAAGTTGGGGGTAGAGCATTCATCAATATCTCTACAGCCACCCTCTGAGGAAAGCAGGAACCCACTGGGGCACTGGCAGATGTATGAGCCCAAGGTATTTACACAGGCGCCTGCTGGACACAGGTTCAAACCAGGAAAGGCACATTCATCCACATCGGAACAACTGAAGCCATTGCCAGCGAACCCATCTTTGCACACGCATTTTCGAAGGCCATCGTTCTCCTCACAGGTGGCATTGCTATGACAGTCTGAGCAGCGAGCTGAAGCTGTTTAAGCACAAATACAGAGAACTGACTTATTTGTGAGCTTCACAAGCTTTGTTCATTTAAACAAACTGTCCAAGGAAATTGGTGCAAGTTCTGTGCCCCTGTTGGGAGCAGTGATTCATCAAAGAAACATGCAAGTGATAATCAGATGTGCGACATGTGTGTCAATAAAACTGTCTGTAAAGATAAGCCAAATTCATTCAGTATTTAGGGTGCAGCTATCCTTGGTTGTAGTAGGTATTGCTGGTGCTTATATCACATCTGAATCGCTTTCCTAAAGTAGAATGGTTTTCAAGCGTGGCACCTGGGAAACCTTGCTTTTTCTTGTGTAAATGGCACTTTGTTCAAACAGTATATTATTTGTGAGTGCAGGTTTTCCATTTGCATAGACAATATGCCAGGTAAGGAAGACCTGGGATTATTGAGTCCAGAGAAGAGAGGCCTGAGGGGTGAATTCAAATCCCCCCAAAAAAGAGGATGCTAATGAGGTATTTATTGTGTCCACAAGGGACTGGTTTAAACTGCAATGAAGGAAAAGTGAAGTCAGTAAAGATCTTTCCACTAACTTCAGTGGTTATAAGGTGAGACCATATGGGGTCATGTTTGGAAAGCAGCCTTCAAGCCATGATAAAAAGAATAGCCTAGAAACTAAGTAACGTACAACAAAGAGTACCCAAAATGTTGGGGTCCTGCGGCCCAATCCTGTAGGGTTCTGAGTACTCAAATGCCCACTGATATAAATGAGAGCTGAAGACTGTTCTTCTTTAAGAATTGGGCCCTCAGTTTATTCAAAATCAAACTGAACTTCCTGGTGTCCTACAGACATTTCTGTAGACGCTTCAAGTTTGCACCACTGTAATCTACTCCCATTGAAGCCAATGGCAAAACTCCAATTTGCTTCGCTAAGAGAGTTTTTATGCACGTGGGATAACCATGAGTCAGAAGGAAAAACTAGTATATATACTCTTGACTAATAAGTGCAGAAAGTGAAAGGATTGGTCATGTATGAACAAAAGATCAAAACATGTATGCTAAGTAGTGTCTTGAACTGGTTTTACTTACATATTGTTGTTTCTGAAGACATGTAACACTGAAGGCCAGCTAACAGCAGGCTGAGATAAAAAAGACCCTGCATGTTTAGTTTTATTATCTATGGTAGAAAATAAAGAGATGTTAATATTACAGGTTAAATCTTCAATTTATTTAATTTCACTTTGCAACCTGGCTTGCACGCTGAGCTACCTGTCCTTGGATCTGTATTACAGTAATTGGCTATAAAACTTCTGAGACTCTCCAGCCCCTGGAGGCTATGAGAGGTGCAAGTTCTCAAAAAGTCCCAAAATATGGCCATTCTGTACAATAGCCCAATCCTGCTCCAACTGAGGTGAATGGAAGATTTGAGATAAATTCAAAGAGAGGAGGATTAAGGTTTAGAATTTTTTTTAGGAACTTTAATTTTTGATTTCTGTGAGCAATTGAGGAAATCAGCGCAAGAAGTTTGTGAACATAATTGATGTTGATTAATTTAAAATACCAGCTAATTATTTTAACACTTTTTTCCCTACATCTACAGAGTTAATTTTACCTCAGAGTTATCAGTTTTAGCAAATTCTATTTCTAACGTGTTTAGATCCCCCAATGAACAGTGCAATAAAGATAGAGCTGGGCAAATAGCAGACTTTTCAATTTCCCTCTCCCTCCCCTGCAAACTAGCAATTTGGCAAGTTTTAACATGAATTCACAAAATATTTGAGTCACCAAATTTGTATTTTTCACCAAAAAAAAAAAAAAGATTATTTTTCTCAGA
The DNA here is from genome assembly GCF_001723895.1 of Crocodylus porosus. NCBI lineage: Eukaryota > Metazoa > Chordata > Crocodylia > Crocodylidae > Crocodylus > Crocodylus porosus. Next base: position 1,709,604 of record NW_017728927.1, on the reverse strand, counting down.
AAATTATGCGTATGGAGTTGACCCAGAGCCTCTGAAATGGAATGGGATATTCCCACTGATAGCACTGGGTCTTGAATCGGGTTCTACTCATGTGAAAAAAGGGAAGAGGAGCCACATGATGATTTTAAATTGGCAAATATCCTCATTAACAGGCTTCTAGACTGCCTCAGACTTTTGAAGGATGAATGACTGGTTGTAGCATACACGCACAAATGTACTAAGAATATGAGTATATTAGTGCCATTCTTCCTATCACTTCTCCATAGTTCAGTTTGTAATCTCATCAATCTGTCCACCTCTATTTTAGATATTTACTTGACCCTCATTACCATTGTACCTGAGTGCCTCAGTTTTTAATGCATTTATCCTCCCACCACCCTTTTGCACTTGAAGCATACTTTCCAATCTGAGACAGTTGGCAGAAACCAAGGCACTCACCTGACATGATGGTAGACGACAGTCATTGTATTTCTCTCAAGTCTTTGGTCAACCAATTTAAAGCCCCGTTCATAAATAGTACCTCACTCTTACTCTGGATGTCTCATTTAGAAATCTTAAACTACTTTACGATGTAACTGAAGCATCATTATTTCCTTTTTGGAGGTGGAGAAACCGAGACAGTGAGAGGAAGTCACTTTCTAGTGTCATCCTAGACAAGTTCTCTGTCCAGCAGTCTGCACCCCCTTTGAGTGCAGCACTTCCTTACCTTGCAATCTTGACACTATCCTTTTTTAGATACTTTTATATCAGAAAATAAACAAAATTATTAACAGTAGAAGTTTCCAGTAACAAAATTTGGTAATTTGATATCATGTTAATTGCAAATCCGATTGGGGAAAAAGGAATAGAAATTTTTATGAGTCTCTGGCTTCTCTGGCAGTGTAATATTTCCTTGATTCTTAGCAACAAACATTTATATTCTTAATATGTTATACCAATGATTCCTAAACACGAAGTCATATAGAGAAGCTACTGGGGCTTGGCTTATGCTATATAAACAATTAACAGTCAGTGGGCTTTTACTTACCTGAAGGTGAAAAAACAAAGCTGTGTGTTCAGTCTTATTTCCCCCTTTTATACCTTCTGCAGTGGGAAATTAGACGTCAGACGTTTCATCAGCTATATTTGTAGTGTCATTGCACACACAAAAAAGAGAAAGCCACTCTCATTTATCTTACTCTTTTCCTGGTTGTGTGGTTTTTCCTGCATTACTAAAAGGCCATAATATGATTGACAGGTTGGATCAGACACTTGAGGAAACAAAAGGCTTATTAATTCTTACCATGGCCTAGGAGATGCCATAATGCAAGTGAATTATATAACACTGGCAGATGGTGGTGGTCTTCCCAGGGACAGCAGCAAGGCCTTGTCAGGCTGAACTTGAATAGCAAATATTCACACAAAGGAACGCAGCACCACAGTGAGCACTCAGTGCTGGTCCTATCCTGTGAAGATGATTATGAATCCTTGGTGAACGCCAGCACAAATCTCTTCAATCTGCTTTCCCTAGCACTGTGTATGTTTAAAACAAGCATTCCCAAAACAAAGCCTTACACTGCATACATAATGAAGGTGCTTTGTACCTGGTCTAGATGCTGTGGGGATGCACAAAAAAAGAAGTGAGAGAGGAATCCTCTCCAGTCATGGGACTGGGTGTGGTAACCCTAGCGGGTAGAAGGCATCCTTTCCATAGGGCTGAAAGGGCAGGGCAGAAGTTCCTGATCCTCCACGCTTGCCTCCCACCAGGGTGTTAGCAAACAGGGTGACTCCTCCTGGGCAAGGTTCCCTCTAAGGTGCGCGCGTGCACAGCTGTGCACAACTAAAAGTCTGGCCGCGCACAGCCTTTTCAAGGTCACGCTCCAGGAGAGGAGCTGAAGGTCGGCTCCTGGGTGAGGTGGGGGCAGGAGCCTGGTGCGGGCTCCACTGGCTCCGGGGAAGTGCTCCGCTCCCCTGCTTCACCTCGGGGAGTGAGGACGCACGTGGCATCAGGGCCAGGGAGTGGAGCACTTCCTCAGAGCTAGCAGAGCCCATGCCAGCCCCCGACTCCGGCCTCCATCCCTGCCTTGCCTCACCCTGGGGAGGAGCCACTGCCTGCCCCAAGTGAGGCTCCAGTGGCTCCAGGACACTGCTCCACTCCCCCACATTGCCCTGGGGAGCAAGGAGGCATGTGGCATCTGGGGAGCAGAGCTGGGGAGCAGAGAAGTGTCCCAGAGCCAGAGGAGCCTCATTTGGGGCAGGCAGTGGCTCCTCCCCAAGGTGAGGCAATACAGGGATGGAGGCTGGAGCAGAGGGCTGGCACGGCCTCTGCCAGCTGCAGGGAAGTGCTCCACTCCCTGCCTCTGATGCGGGGGAGAGGAGCTCCAGCTCCAGCCTCTGGCCCCAGCCTCTTGGCTCCAGCCCCCTGGCCCCAGCCTCTCAGCTCCAGCCCCCAGTCCCAGCCTCCTGCCCCCAGCTTCTCTGCTCCAGCCTCCAGCCTTCAGCCCCCTTCAGTAAGTGTCCCACACCAGACCAAGGCGGTGCACTCACGGACTGAGGCAGCGCGCTCACGGACCACTACTCCTTAGAGGGGATGTTGCTCCTGAGCTAGTAGGTTTAAAGCTTTGTGCCCAGAGAGGAGAGCTGTGGTCTTCTCAGTCTGCTACCCAACAGCAAGGACAAGCCCCAGCTGCCCTGAGTAGCAAGAACAGTAACCAGATATGAAACCAAGTGCAGAAAGGATGCTTGATGATTCCTAAAGATTCATTGCCTAAAGATCAGTATAAGGATGTAGCAAAAGGGGATTCATGTAAGAGAGAAAAGTATCTTCTTCAGGTGCACCCTGACCTGTGGATGTGTTTCCTTGCACACTTGAGACAATATGCATTATTACTAGGTTCTGCTCGGAAGGCGAAAGGGTGATAACCATGAACTTGAGAATGCTTAATGATCCAGAAGTTACAAATGAGCCTGTGCAAAATAAAAAATTAATAACAGACAGGTTTCTGCCAATTCTCACAGCAAACAGCTCCTAACTCTGCATTCTGAACTCAATAGGACTGCCGGTGTGGGAGCAAGGGTGTCAGTCAGCATCTTATGCTGTTTGGCAGGTGACTGTGTTTTCTTCTCTAATTTTCAGTTCCTGATCTCAAGTGAAGAGTTGAGTGTTTGAAACTTGGATTCTTCATATGAAATATTGCTTTAATTTTTTTTTTTAATATAATGGCTGTATTTAATACAAAGAACAATAATAGCTTTATTTGGAGAGCTGACAAATCAAATGCGGAGTTCACTTAATGGTCAAAGAAAACTATTTTTCTGAATGTCAAATTCCTGTTTCCCGTTCAAAGGTTGTACAAAATGTCCTGCCTAAACCTGTTTGCTTGAAACATACCTTTTAAAGAAAAGGAGTCTAAAGAATTTTGGCATATGATGAGAAAATACAGTTCTGGATAAAATGATAGTTGTTGCATTCAACTATTCCTTCTTTGTGTTGGCTGTGTGTGAATGGTGCTAATTCTTTATGTAAATCTTTGTCTTTCAGTAAACAATAGCTCCAAATGAGACCTCAAAGGAGGCACAAGGATCAAATTTAGATAAAATCAAAAGTAAATAAACTAACTCTGTGGTTGGAACTTGAACCTTTTTTATAGGTGTATGATAACATGGGATTTATTTTCAACTTGAGCTAGTCAAGGAAAGTACCAGCCTTCCCCAAGTTCTCACTGGGCGCATCTACATGAGACATTTTACTAAGCAGTAGAGCAAATTACTACTCAATTAGTGTCACCATCTACCTGTGCAGATGCTTACTAGGTAGTAAATTGCTCTACTCAGGAGTTAATTTGCTACCTGTACATACAAGTAGCAAATTAACTCCCAAGTAGTTACTGTACAGTAACACGTATAGACACTGACCAGGAGCAAATTTCCTCCTAGTCAGCCCCACCACCAGGGGCTACCCACAGCCCCAGGGCCACAGGGCTGGGAGCTTCTCCAGTGCTAGGGATGGGGTGGCTCTTTACCTGCTCCAGCCCTTGGCCCTTAACAGTCTGCAAGTACACCAGGCCATGGGCCATCTGTAGCCAGCCTCTGGCCACTGCATCTCCCAGCAGAGGCCCCAGGCCAGCCACAGCAACCTGTCCACACCCCGCAACTGGTCCTTGGCACTGCATCACTGCACGGCTGCCAGACCCATACTGTCACACTGCACTGGGTGCTGCAGGCACCTGCCAGGCCCACCAGCACCCTGGGCTATCTGCAGCCAGCCTCTGGGCAATGGGTCCTGCTCCAGCTGGCCCAAGGCCAACCAGAGCAGCTTGCCCAGACCCTGTTGTTGGTGCCTGGCGCAGCATCACTGAGCACCTGCCTGTCCTGCACTGTGCCCCTGCAATGGGCACTACAAACACCTGCCCAGGCGTGGTGGCACCCAGACTGTTGCATGGAGGCCCAGCAAGCCATCAAAGGAGCCATTCTGACATCTTCTCCGGAGAGGGACATGCTGCCTCCCATGGCTGCAACTGGTCCCAGGAGGAGACCGTGGACCTCATGGCACTGTGGGACAAGGCTGAGGTCCTTAGCCTGTTTGCTTGGAACATGCACTCCAAAGTATACATCTCAAACTATGAGGGACTGTCAGGCCACATGCAGGAGTGAGGGCACAACTGGTTGGCATGCCAGTACCACATAAAGGTCAAAGCCTTGTGGGTACACTGGTTCATCTCTAACGGCAACTGCTGGTCGGGAGCTGCCTGAAAGTTCACGCCCTTTTTGTGGAAGTTGGACAACATCCTCATACCCTGGGAGCCTAGCCAGAGTGATGCCATCTACTCCAGCACGGGTGGCCTGCCCAAGCTTCCACTGGGGCCTGGCACCCATGGCAACACGACACCGGGGGAGGGCCCCTCAGGGTGGCAGGAACCTGTCTTGCTGTGCTTCCCTCCCCCACCTACCCACCTCATCATGCAGCTCTGGGAGCCTCAGCCAGTGCCTGCCCTGCTAGCTCTGGGTGCATAGCCCCATTTGGGAGGCCAGGCCACCTGCATCACCAGCCTCAGTAGCTCCAGCTCCTCACTGAAGAGGGCCCCTGACTGGGCAGTCAGGCACTGTGCCCCAGTACACCACCAGGAGCCGCACATCCTCACTGCCACTGGGGGCTGACTCAGGCCATGAGCCGTGTCTGCCGCATCCACCTGGTAAGCCCCTGGTAGGCCCTCCCAGCCCCTGCCACCACTGCCACTGCCTGCTTCTTCCTGCCTGGACTGGCCATACTCCCCTGGCCCCTAGAGTCTCCCCCTCACAGCATGCAGGGAGGCAGGAGACAGTGCAAAACTTTATTGAGCAGCCTGTGCCCCCTCATCTAGGCAGGCATGGACCTCTCACATGGAGGAATGCATCAATGCTGGTAGTGATATCCTCAGCTGTGGAAGGCAGGAATGCATAACACAGCCATAGGTAGCCCTCCAGTTGGTGACAGAGGTTGTGGGGCAGGGTGGGCTTGCCCTCTGCACCATTGAGGCTCAGGGGCCCACGCTAGGTTCTCAGGTGCACTTGAGGGACCATGGCAAGCAACAGCAACAGGTCATGGTGGGTTGGGCACCCCTCAGCTCATATGGCCTGCCTGAGACACTCTTAGCAGGGGCATGCTTGAGGCATGGAGCTGGCACAGCAGGGGGCTGGCTCTACCAGCTCTGTGTCCCAGTCAGCCAGGAGTCCCTCACCCCCACAAGCTCAGGCACCATGAGCTTGGCAGCAAGTCATCAGACAGGCTAGTCTGTAGGAGGAGAAGTTGTGGGGGGGGAGGGGGTAGCTCTGGATCCATAGCAGCAGGTGTTGTCAGGAACCAGGTCTGTCCTAGTCTGAGAATGGGGTGGGAGAGGCAGACTGCCTGTGGCCAGCACCCAGCATTCCACTTGCCCCTGTAGAGATGTGGTGCTGTGGAGATGTGGAGCTTGGCTGGCAGCCACCTGTGCCAGGGCCTGTCTGGCTGACTTACCATGGTCCCTTGGCACCCATGCATGTATGATTCCCCAATCTGAAGCCAGGCAGTGCACAGCCCCCTGGTATTAAGAATCTTATCTCAGAAATGCTGCAAACTCTCACAAACAGCCTCTTTCTCATGGCTATGTACAGCCTGCAGCTGCACATGGGGGAGAGGCACCAGTTAGCAGCCAGGATGCACCTTCAAGGTCACTGTCAGTCTTGGTCAGGGCCCTGCATATGTGCCAGCTCTGGCAGCACAGGGCCCAGGACTGGACCCAGCTGCTGGACAAGCTGGTCAAGGTGGCTGAGGAGAAGCTGGTGGAGTCACAGGCTTGGTGCACAAATGAAACCTCCTGTGAGTGGGAGAGGGACAAACATGAGGTGGCAAGGGACCCTGTGACAGAATGCCATCTCAGTTTCTCCCCACAATCTGCTATCAGGCTTATGACCTATCTGACAGTTTGGTTACCATGGTCACTGCAGAGGGCAGAAACCCCTGCCTCATCTTTTCAAGTAACCCTGAATTGTAACCTGAACTTGATACATTCCAGAGGGAGAAGAGAACTTGCTCCCTTTGCTTATGTGACTGGTACCACACACCTGGGTGGGGGCCTAAACTCCCTATTGTTCTAAGCAATGACGTCAGGAATGGTAGGGGGGATAGAGACCCTGCCAGTCTACCTGGAAACCAGTGATGCCTTTCAAATTGGTTGGCTGGCAGCCAACAACTGC
>NW_017728927.1:1687754-1702814 GCF_001723895.1 Crocodylus porosus | reverse complement strand
GCAGCAGCCATGATGAGGACTCTCAGAGAAGCTGGACCATCTGAAACTCACTGTCTCTCTTGAAAATCATAGTCAAGGAACTGCTTGCCTCCAAAGGGAATCTCCACCTGCCACTGGATGATACTTGAGATCTAACTAGATATATAGCTTTCAGTAACTCAGATGTGTGATCAAAGGCTACCACGCCACTGTTTGCTCCAAGGCATTTCTCTGATATTGCTCTACCCTGTACCCTATTCCAAACCTACTCCTTGTAACCAGTAAGGTTTTCCTCTGTACCTAGCATGAGAGACTTATTGAGAGAGGGTCTAAATTATGCCTTGGGGTTCCCTTGGTTCGGCTGACTAAGGGTGACCATTATTTGTGCTTCAGACTAAGGGAAGCACCCCAAGTTCTTGCAATAGGTTGAGTACTCCTCAAGGACTACTAGGCCTGTGTTTCCCAGGGGGCATAGGGCCAAAATCAGTCCAGACCCTGGGTGGTGGCTTGTGGGTGTGCTCCAGGAAGGGGGGTTGGACAGACATGAAGCACCCCTAGAGAGGCACTCAGGGTCTGGAAGGTGGTTGGGTGCAGTGAAGGTGGTTGGGCTCACAGCAGGAGCACCCCCTACTGGCCCACCACAGATGCACACAAGGTGGCAAGGGACTGGGCAGACCAGGAGCTCAGGAACAGGCTCCTGGCCCTGGAAGAAAGGCTAAAGACCCACGAGCAGCAGGCTGCCCTGGTGGCCAGGGCAGTGGAGGCCACAAAGGAGGATCACTGTGTTCTGGGCAATGTCCTGGTCCTGATAATTGCCTTCATGCTGCCAACTGCTCTGCCTCTGGCCCTAATCCTGCCTGGACCCAGGCAACCACCTGCTGCCCAGGAGCATGCCCCCCCCCACCACATGGGCCTGTGCTGAGGTGCAGCAATACCTCCACCACCCAGGCACCCCTACCTTGGCTCCTGCCCCCCAGACCCCTTGCCTAGGCCCAGCCCCACTGCTTACCTCGGTTCCATGCAGCCCCAGAGCAAGACCTGCCTGCAGTGGGGTCAGGACTCATGCGGGCCCTGTGGGCCCAGCTTACTGGCTGCAGGAGAGAGAGCTGCCCATGCTGGCAGAGCAGCAGCCACTGTTGCACCTGGGTGAGCTGCCTGCCCACCAGCCTTGCCACAACCTCTGCACCTGTGCTGGCCACCTGTCCCCAGGCTCTGCCCCCTTGGCACCACCACCCCATTGTCCCTCACCCTGAGACGGCACACACAACGTGCACTGAACAGAGTCTACACAAGGAAGAGGGTGTTTTATTGGTGGTGGTGGGTAGACAGGATGTTGGAGGGGCTCTGTAGGCAGGGGAGGGGAGGAGGGGAGAAGGGATTCTGTTGTTGGGGAGGGAGGGAGAGCTCTGTGCTTGTGCAGGGGAGTAAAGTGCTTTTCTGAGAACTGTCTGCAGTGACCATGGTGCTGAGGGTGCATTGTGGGGCTGGAGTCTGGGGCCAGCTGTCCAGGTGGCCTCCTGGCTGGCTGGGCAGGCACACAGGCAGCAGGGCAGAAGTGCACGGACAGCACTGGTGGTGGCATCCAGGTGTGTATCATCAGTGTCCCTGCTGGGGTCCAGCCAGCAGCAGCATGGTGGCAGGGGGCCTGAGACACTGCAGTGAGCCTGGGCAGGCATCTGCACCACATGGGGGGGGGAGATGCCAGGACGGAGACTGACTTTTAAAGATGGCTGCCAGCTGGAAGCAGCTGTGGCCAGAGCCTCCAACTCCCCCTGGCTGCTGCAGGGGGCCAGAGTGGGCAGGAGTAGACTGATGTCAGGAGCAGCATATCTGCTCCCAAATCCCCACACATGTAGATTCCTGCCCAGGGTGGGTTTATGCACATGTAGATGTTCCCACTATGTATTCAGTTCTTAGGTGCCCATGCTTATTTTTATGATCATAATCAAAGATTTGTTTGAATATTGGTTACACTTATTTTGAGCCAAATTCACCTCTCTAGGATGGATTAGAGTTGGACTGGTTTAACACAATACACAACTGGTTGAATGAGCATCCTACAGGATTTTTCTGTGGGTCCTAACTTCTCTTTGTTGTGCCACACTAAACAAAGAAGATGGTGATGCCACTGACATAGACATTACCAAGGCATGATGGAATATCACTTTAAGAGGACTTGACACCAACTTATAAAAAGTCACAAGTAAAGTCACAATTCAAAAGAGAAATCATGCACAACAAAGGGGGATATTGTATTTTTTATTTGTTCTTGTTCTTTCATTTTTGATGCAGCTCTACACTTATGTCACAATCAAAATTCTTCTTGTGTAGAGAATACTTGTCCTTAGAATTTAATGATATGGAAACTTCCCCTTCACTGCACAGTTAGAGTTCTTCCTTGGTAAGATCCTCTTTGATTTCTTGAGAAGGAACCTTAAAAAAATATGACAATAAAGTCTCTCATTAGAGCCACTCACAAAAACGAAATTGTCCCAGTGGGAATTTGCTTTCCAAAATAGCATTTATTTTTAACTATATTGTGGGAACTGTAGTTTTTTAGCAAGACTCTTCTGTAGGTGAATGAGGTAATGCTGTTGTTACTAGGGCTGTGCAAAATGGCACTGTTCCTTTCCAACTTGAGTTTCGAGGTCTGGATGGAATAGTGTTTTGTATCAAATATAATTTTGAGTTGAAACAGCCTTACTGTTTCACTTTGTCGAAAAGTGAGGCTGTTTTGACCCTGTTTAGACCATTTCGCCATGGGGCTGGGCTGCCTTGCCATCCCCCACACTAGAACACATAGGAGGAGGAAAAAGCAGCTCAGCTGGGCTTCTTCTCCATCCTCTGTGCTAGATCATGTGGTGGGGCAGGGAAGCAGTCCAGCTGGGCTTCCTCGCCATCCTTCACGCTAGATCACAAGGGGGGGGAGAAGAGAAGCAGCCCAGCTGGGATGACTTCCTATCCCCAGCTCAAGATCCAACAAGGGACAAGCAGATCGCTAGATCACACAGGGGGGTGGTGAGGCAGCCCAGCTAGACTGACTTCCCCAGCTGGATCTTGCACTGGGGATGGGAAATCAGCCCAGCTTGACTGACTTCCCATCCCCAGTGCTATGATCAAAGTGTTTTGACTTTCAAAACATTTCAACCTTGTTTTGTTTCAAGGCTATTTTGACAGCCTTTGTTTCATTTTGATTTTGCTGTTTCGATGTTGAAATGAGTCGAAACAGTGTCAAAATGAAACAGCCATCAAAATTCCACACAGCCCTAGTTGTTACTAAATGACTGGGAAGAACTTTCATCCATATGCTGGCTCTAGGGAAGAGTCTAGGTAAGATACTGTTTTTGTGAAATTCTGATAAGCACTTGGAGAACCGGTCACTTTTACTATGTACTGTAATACACATGGAGATCTAGAAATTCTACTGAGAAAATGTGCAGGCTTTCCCAAAGGTATCTCAAAAGAAATTGCTTTTGCTATTTGTGACAACATCCAGTGACAGGACACAGAGAATTCCTTTGACAGGATTCGCACATCAAGTAGTGAGTCACTGCAGGAGGCCTACTGCATCCCATAGTTCTGTGTTGAGCAGATTTGGATGGTGTTCAGTGAAAATAGAAAATATGAACAGATGGGCTAATGTTGATCATTTCCCTACTAGCAAAGCGTGCTTTTTGGATGGTATTTCCCAAACTGGCTCTTGGATGATGCAACATCCTTATACTTGAAACTAAAATAAAGCACCAAAAGACAGAATACGCATAACTCTGTATTAGAGCAAGCACAGAAGAACGTGACATGTCCACCTACTTCAAATGCATCATGAGAAAACATTCACAGGAGCCAGTCCTCACAGCCATTTCCCACATAGGCTCAGCAAGAAAAAAAGGCTAACTTGATCATTCCACAAGTCAGGTTCAGCTCTCCCAAATTAGTTGACCGGTTATCCACCTGTCTTCAAACTCTGAGAAATTAAGTTGAGTGGTGGATACATCCATTGACATTTCTCCAATTGCCATCTCATTGCTTCCCTACTCTTTGAGCAACTTCAGTAGCAAATACTGCCTGTTTCATCCCCTTTGACCAAAGAGGCCTTTGATTCTACTGCAAAACAAGTGGCATTCCTAATAAATGTATGGACAGCTTTTCTTTGCAGAAGTTAAGTGTCTCATGAGATTTATACATTCTTCTTGTAATGAAATACTTATAAATAAACAGTGGGAGCTGATCTAGACATCTTCCATATATGTAGTATGTTTTATCGTAAGTCTCACCCTGATACATTAACTTCTTGCTTAAGAGACTAACTTGACCACAAGCAAAAGAACCTTTGACATAATGTGAATCTAGGGATGAAAGAGGGTATGTCTACACTGCTGTGCAGCTGTGTCAATCCAGCTTATATGGAAGCTCTCTTTACACTCATATTGGAGCGCTTGCTAAACTAGCTAACTTGGGTACTGATACAAGTCTCGTCATGGCAGCCTGGGCTTCAGTATGGGCAGTACAAGTCTTCTTAGAGCCCTGGATAGATATGTAGTGGTTGCATCCCACCCTCCTACAGCTAAATTGCTCTCAGTCACTGAGGCGTTTAGGAGCAATGCCACCTTGAATTGCACTGGAGACATTCTCAGAGCACATAGCATTGAATCCTTTACCTTTCCTGTTGCTTCTGCTTTTGGCTTGCTTTGCTCATTTAAGAATTCTGCAAATGCCTCAAGGGTATGTTCCCCAGCATACACCACAACCTGAAAAGAACAAGTTAAAAATAGGGTAAAAAATTACTAATTTTGTGCATAAAAAAATCTGAAATCAAAATACAGCAAATACAGGGATTCCTGAATTATGCAGGTTCAATAGACTTTGACTTTTGTGTTCAGATTAGAAAGCCAAAGGAGAGCCAACTAATACTAAAGCTAATTGGATCTCTTGAGGGGTGAGAAAGAAAAATAACAGATATCTCAAAGAAGGAAGGCCTCACCTTCAAACAAATAATGTCCCTTATCTTGTATCACTAAACCTGGGTCCTGCCAACTACTGAGATGCTGAGAGATTTACAGTTCTCCCAGCATCAAGGGCTATCTTACCATTTTTTAGGCCTTTCCAAAACCTGTGTCCTCTGAAAGTCCAAAGAGGATTTTAAATGTGTCCTGTATCCAGAATGTAGTAGAAACTCATCTGCTTAACCCACACAAATGTCCATTGTTATCTGAGCATATTTTAAATTTCTTAAGACCCTCAGCCTATATGAATTAGCCTGCTTCTACTGAAATAAATGGAATTATGCTGCTTTACATAAGTGGAAAATCTGCCCTGTTTGAAGTCAAAGTACTGTATGGAAAACGTGAGTTCAAGAGAACTACACAGGCCCATATTCCAAAACATGGCACAATCCATTCAATTGAATATGTAAGGTTTAATTCATAGCTTCACAACAGGCCTTTCAAGGCAGCACGAGAGAGACCAGTGCCTGACGGTCACAAGTCTCTACACCAGTCCCAGAACATAACAGAAGTGGGGCAGCTGCTTTGGGTACAATTAGAAGGAATTTTCTTGTCAGAAGGATTTCACCATGTTTTCTTTCATACTTGGAAGTTAAAGTAACAGCCAGAAAGCTACTCTTTACCCAGAGGAACATTCTTCATATCTTTTATTCTCTAACAATAAAACGATCCTAAGTAGATATTGATATAGACTAAGGAACACTCTGACCCCAACAAAATACCAGAGGTCAACTGGATATCCATCCACATGTTGGAAGTCAGATTGCATCAAGCACTGTAAGCGCTGTCACTTTTATTAAGTGGTGTTGACAACTGTCTTGGTGCTGTACAAACACTCCAGGCACATGGCTGCAGTCCAAGGTCCTTAGTGTCAAGAGAAAAGGAAGCAACAGCTGAAATGGTCACAGACTGTTGGGTGCGGACAGGTGTATTAGCTGGCAAATTAAAATTGTATGGGGATCACATTGACAGACTTGGAGGAAGGAAAAATGCTATTAGGAGAGTTAGGAAGGAGGTCACCTGGAGCCTGAAAGAAAGACAGTCCCAAATAGAAAGCACCATGTGGAGAAGGTGGGTTTGAATAGAGGGGGATGAGCACTTTTCACTCATGGTTTTGTCACCACATGTAGTTGCCACCCATAATGAGAGAGAGATAAAAACCACAGAAATATTAGATGGAAGGAACAAGTATTTGTCATTATGGTCACTGTGCTGTATAGTCCCTGTTCCTCTCTCTCCTCTCTGTCCGTCTATCCTCTATCAGTCAGGCACTGAGCAAGCTCCTTTGGTGCCCTGAGAAAAGGGGCAGAGCAGGGCGAGGATGCTATGGAGACCATTAATGATCCAGGAAGATGGAGTTGGGGGTGAGGGTAGGGTGGCAGAGTGTCACATGCCATGTCTGCACTCTGGCAGTAGTTGTCATTACTGTGACTGCTGCTCTGGCAGCACAGGTGGCTCAGGGTACTGTAGCAAGTGGACTGGCCCACCACACACTGGTTGCAGAAGCCCTGTGGTGCAGGCTCTCTGGGAACCACCCCTGGTGCCCCATTTGCCCCTTCCCCTCTCTCCCCAATATGCTGTTGTGTGCAGGGCTGCTTCTGCTTGGCAAAGACCTCCATTCTGTCTCCCCCTCTCTGGCCTTCAGGGCTGGTGCCCCTCTCCCTACCCCATAGTTATGCTATTGCTATCAGCTTAAGAGCTGGACACCATAATGCCATTTTAAGGCAAAACTGAGATGGCAGAGATTGGAAACTCTTTGGGACAAGTCCTGCATGTGTCTGTGCATATGTGCAGTGTGTAATACACTGGAACCTTAACCAGTGATTGAGGCCGTAGGAACTAGCCCAGTTATCATCCCTATTTGCAACAGCCTCGGGTACCAACTTTTTGATCATTTTTCAGAAAGTAAAATGTGTGATTAATAAACCAATACATCTTAAAAATGCATGCAGCATAGAGCATGGCTAATGGGATGTAGCACATATACTTTAAGGCTGAACACTGTACGAACAAGCAGGGCTCCAGTTCAATTCATTAGAAGCTGTGCCGGCAAAACCACTCTCAAAGAGATTAAATGAGGACATGTACAAATGTCTTAGAATTTAATTTAAGTATGGGGCATCAGGAGAAAAAAATGAAAAGCTGAGTAATGCCTTAATTATAACAGTGTCATAAAATTGAATTTTTTGGCTGCAACAATGATGTTTTTCTCTTCAATGAGATTATCTGCATGGATAGAGCAGTAAAATTATTTTTTTAATATTTTTCCCTTTCCTATGTCTCTTTTTCTGGAGTAGTTTCAGTACCTTACATAACATGCTGATATATTATGTAGCATATTCTAAAGGTAATCAGCAATAGCAACAGCTTTGGAGTGTATATTGAGAGGCATTTGAACACACTGCTGGCATAGTTTGTGGTACTGGAATGCAAAAACTCTGGTACACTTGCCTAGAAAAGAGTTTTCTGAAAGACCAGAGAATATGGCCCTTCAGGGGGTGAGACTTAACCCAAACTGCTCCAGTAACAGGATGAATGATGCAGTGAGGTAAATAAACTTGGAGTTATTTTCCATCAGTTATACCAAGCACACACTGCACAATCCAGTCTCAGGGATTAGTACCAAATCATATCTGTAGGTTCACTTTGAATTTAGGGGATCTGCAATTTCCTCTAAAAATCAGAACTGGAACACAGGGCAGCTCAGGTGTAGAATCAGGTCACCCAAGACTCGACCCATAGCAAGTCCATCAATCCAGACCTGGGAAGTTTCTAGGCCTGTATGAGTACCTGATTTTTGTGTGGTGAGCGTGGTAAGAAAATATCTTTCCCCTTAAACTCAGATTCCTAGCAGCAGTAAGTCAGGGATGCTCATTTTGAAATATGCATGGGCAAGGACCACAATTTTCTTCTCACATAGGTCATGGAATGAGGTGGGCCACCCAGGCTATGGCCCGATCAACTTTTAGCACGTTAATTTAGTTAGCTATGCAGTTTAAAAAATAGCTATACATTTTTAACCAGAATGACAATTACACATTTATGGGTTATATAAATGAACATGCTAAAAGTTGATCGGGCCATGGCCCAGGTGGCCCACTCCATTCCGCGGCCTATATCTTCTCGCTTCACCAGCGCTCTTCTCTCACTTACTTGGAGACCCTCTCACTTATTTGGAGACCATCTCACTGAAGGTTTCTCACCTGGTTATCAGATCCAGCAGGAAAGAGTCTAAAGAACGGATAGCGATCCAGCATAAATAACTGGATGTCATTTGCTGTGAAGTCTACTTTGGCAATGATTATGTCTTTGCGATTTTCATACTCCTCAGCCAGCTCATCCCAGATTGGGAGGAGTTTCCTGCACTCATGGGACCAGGGTGCATCTGTAAAAGAAAAACAGTTGTTCATAAATCTGGTATCAAAACTTAGTCTGTAACAGTCACAGAAATGCAGAAAGCCACAGGTGCAAGGTTTACCCTCCCCAACCAGAAACAATGGGGCAAATCCGAAAGCACGGTGAAGTGCATTGGAGTTTGACAGAGTTAGAAGCAAGAGGACCACAGCGACTTTCTCCTTCAGGGTTGAAGTAGCCTTGCAGCTTTCTTACACCCAGACACACCCATGTCCTTCTTCTGCTGCAATGCTTTACCATCCCACCATTTCAGAAGGAGGACATTTTCAATTAAAACCCAAGTCTGGGTCATACTATGTGACTGGCATTTGTTTCTGTAATGAGCCAAATGCAAACTTCAGGGTTATTTCGTTGGGAGTTCTTTGGCTTCAGTGAGTCTAGGATTTCACCCTGATCTAAGCGTCCCCTCTTCCCCCCCGTATTGGGGAAGAAGGTGGGTTCAACTTCTAGATCCAAATTTGCAGGTAGGGCACCTCTACTTAGCATTTAAAGATGTACAGAAATCCCAGTGCACTCAGTGTCAAACCTCATGTGAACTTTTCAAATCTCCCTGATCTGCAGAACCAGGCTGATTAATATGCTGAGAAATGGCTTTGCTGTGAGCTCCCTGTTATTAGTCTGGCAAAATCTATCATTTTGGCATTTCCATTTCTGATCTTGGGTACAACCAGAAAGTGAATAAGCAGCGAAAAAAGATGCTGATCAGAAAAAAAGAGGGACATTAACTGAATTTATCTAAGCCTCTATGGCAAAAACTTTGCAAAATCAGTGGATCATGTAAAATTTCCTCTAGCTGCCGTTGACTTCCACTGTATCAAAATTGAAACCTGAAAGTGAGCCTCTTGCAGCCTTGAATTCAAAACTGGTATAAGTTTAGCTCCAAGGTGCTGGGTTCTCAGATTCTGGTTCTGGTTCATCTCTATTTTATTTGCAACCATTTACTCTGCCCTAGTTTCCTTTTCTAAACAAGTAGTTCAGCAGTGATGGCCAAACATTTCTGGATGGGTTTTAATGTACTTAGAACTGCTGATCATAATACTGCTGAATCAACCCATTCATAATAAAAACAAATAGGCAGGGCCCTAACAAGCCGTCTTATGACTTTGCTAGAGAGGATGACATGGATAACTGAGATTGTCAAAGGCAAGTCTTTTATTAGCTCAGTAATGAAATACTACTTACAAAATGTATCTCTGGAAGCTGCAAAACACCATACACAAATAAGGAAAGAGAGGCAATAGAGTACACAAAGCTCCATGTATTTGTCTTGCTTTCTGACTCAGCTTACGTAAATCAGGGAAGGCTGGAAGGATGTCTTTCATATATCCAATTAAAAGTCAAAATAGATGTTCCTGTTTCAGGGAATGTGCCACAAAAGGTATACCTGGAAGCAGAACAAGTCAGAAAACCCTAGCAATCCGGTATTTCTGACATTGTCACTGAGTCACATCTACGTGAGACGATCCTGCACAGTAGCAATGAGCTACTGCTCAGCAGCCAATTGCTACTGCACAGTAGTGTTAGGGGGTACTAACTGTGACGTGACACTACGGCACAGTAGCAATGAGGTACTGTGCAGTACCATCAAAAAATGGTGCAGGGCCGCTACTGCACAGTAATGCTGGTTACTGCACGGTCATTCAGTACTTGGTTATGCAAGTACTAAATGACTGCACACTGCACAGTAACAGTTCCTCAACCCGCTGCTCATGTAGATGTGGCCAATCCTCTCCAAGGATTGCCACCTTGTTGTGGTGGAGAGCCTTGTGTGTTCCAGTGACCCCGAGAGCGATGCTCTCTGCAGCCCATGCTCCTGGTAGGGCCACCCATGGCGGTAAGGTCGAGGTGGAGGTTCCAGACAGAGCAATCCCAGAAGTCCTCAACTGCAGAGCAGGTGGAGGAAGGCTGTGGCCCCAATGGCTGTGAAGGTGGAAGAAGGCTGCAATGGAGAAGTGGCCCCAGTTGTTGTGGTTCGCCATGCCACTGAATCCAGCCACCAACTGCCAAGGCCATGTGGACCTATCTGCATACCAAAGTCCCCATGCTAAATATGCCATGCACTGACTTCCATCAGGTCCAAAAGCCCTGTGACAATGGAAGATTGGCAGGAGGCGCAGGGCTGTGATACCCGGAGGCCCCCGGCCAAGAATCTGCACACAGGTGGCAGATGCACGATGGTCGTCAGGCACCTGTGTCTACAGGGTGTCCTTTGGCAGCTGTATCCACAACTGAAGAGCCCTTTTTAGGATACCCTTTGCTCACCCCAACGGAGAGGGGGCTAGAAAAGGTGCCCCCAAAATAGGCTGTCCTATCCCTCCTGGCTGGGAAAGCACGCCCAGCAGGATCACCATTCCCGCGGTCAAAATAAGAAAAAGCTAAACTTTGGAACCTGGAATGTGAGAATGCTCATCAACAACCCAAAGAGCGATCGCCTGGAAAGATGAACTGCCATTGTGGCTCGGGAGTTCGGAAGACATGACATCGACATCACTGAACCGGCACCACGCTTACAGGTTGGGGAACTCCCCTCTTGCCAGCACGGAGACGGAAAAGGATCTTGGAGTCGTCATTGACTCCACGATGAACATGGGCCGGCAGTGTGGGGAGGCGGTCAAGAAGGCCAACCGTACCCTGTCATGCATCCACAGATGCATCTCGAGCAGGTCCAGGGAGGTGATCCTCCCCCTCTATGCGGCACTGGTCAGGCCACACCTGGAGTACTGCGTCCAGTTCTGGGCGCCACACTTCAAGAGGGACGTGGACGATATGGAAAGAGTCCAGAGGAGGGCCACTCGTATGATCAAGGGTCAGCAGGGCAGGCCTTATGAGGAGAGGCTACGGGACCTGAACCTGTTTAGCCTCCACAAGAGAAGGTTAAGGGGGGACCTTGTGGCCTGCTACAAACTGGTCAGGGGGGATCAGCAGGTACTGGGGGAGTCCCTGTTCCCCCGTGCGCTGCCAGGAGTGACCAGGAAAAACGGTCACAAGCTGGCGGAGGGTAAGTTTAGATTAGATATTAGGAGGCGCTACTTCACAGTCAGGGCGGCTAGGGCCTGGAACCAGCTTCCAGGGGAAGTGGTGCAGGCTCCTAGCCTGGGGATTTTTAAAAGGAAGTTAGATGAGCACCTTGCCGGGGTCATCTGACCCCGGTGCTCTTTCCTGCCAAGGCAGGGGGTCGGACTAGATGATCTACCTAGGTCCCTTCCGACTCTAGCTACTATGAAACTATGAAACTGCTCTCAGTGAAACCCAGCTCACTGGGTTTCAAAGCTCGCAGCTCTGAAGTACCCTGGACAGTGGGAGGAGTTCCAGGCCCAGTCGTATAGTGCACTGGAGCAGGTCCCTACTGCTGATGACATCTCCATCCAGGCACACTGGGAGCAACTCAAATCCGCTGTCCAAGACACCTGCACCCAGACTACTGGGTTTCTGTGCAGTCCCAGCAGCACACAGGTTGTTTCTAACCCTACTGTGCCGTAGCCTGTGCAGTAGCATTGGCATCACAGTTCATACCCGCAGATGCTATGTCACCATAGCAATGAGCTATGTTGCCATAGCTTGTTGCTACAGTGGAGAAGCATCTCGTGTAGATGCACCCTTAATGTAGAACGTTTGGTTTGATGCAGAAGAACAAGCTGTCACTTTCACATTAAATCAATCATGTTAAAACTGTTTGATCTCTGAACAACATAGAGTGATACTCACAGAACATCACAAACACGTTCTTTGTCTTATTAAAGGCAACCTGATTGAAATTCTTCCCTACAAGCACCTTGACAGGATTCTTGTCCCAGTCTTCTGGAATCTCTTCACTAGACACATGTTGCTGATCAGAAACAAAAGCACAGATGTGAAGAAGCCATGTTTCCATTCAGGTTAATGAGAGTCTGGTTGGACACATGTCCACATGTTGTGCACCTTCTTATAATACTGGGAATCACCTGTTCCAGGGAATGTGCCACAAAAGGTATACCTTTTTGCAGCCAAGCACAAGTTATTTGGAAGTTGTGTCCTGAAATCTGGTTGCATGACAGATAACAACTAGAATACTACAGAGCAGGCTTATTGTAATGTAGAAAAAGCAAGGTGGCTACTTAATGGGGCGCATGTTCTTGCTTAACTCTCATTCCCCTCCACATGGCTTCTGCACCCCACTGTATGTGAGCTGGACCCTTATTTTTTTCCTCTTTGCACCATGCAGCAGCAGATTCTTTAGGGTCAGTTCTGGAGCACCATTCCAAATCTGCTGTGCGTGGAGAAGAGAAACCAGATCCATAAAATGTTAAGTCTGGTAGGACTCTCTTCCTTAGATCTCAAACTCTCTCTCTCTTTGGTGACAGGCTGGGCACTTAATAGCTCTCCCCACAATCTCAGAGATCTTTATTACTCTACATTAAGCTTTATACCACCATATTTGAGCAGGAAAATATTATCCCCCATGCACAATTTCTGGAAAACTTGAGAAACAGAGTAAGTTTAGTGCCCTTATATTCAAAGCAGCCTAAATGCCAGTCAAAGTTAACTGAAATGAGATGTTCT
The DNA here is from genome assembly GCF_001723895.1 of Crocodylus porosus. Classification (NCBI taxonomy): domain Eukaryota; kingdom Metazoa; phylum Chordata; order Crocodylia; family Crocodylidae; genus Crocodylus; species Crocodylus porosus. Next base: position 1,689,879 of record NW_017728927.1, on the reverse strand, counting down.
CATCACCCTCCAAATCATGTCATAAGAGACTCTACCAAATACCAGCCATAAGAACAAGGACAGTACATGTGGCATATAAATGACACTACCTTTGTTTGTAATATACAACAGTTTTAAGCTGGTATATGTTGAAGAAGATGCCTACCTTTGCTTTTCCAGCTAGATAGCTCTGGCAAAAGCTTCTTAGGTTCTCCACCGTCACCTCATCTGCAGGCATTTTGTACCTTGCATCGCTCGTCAAGTTTAAGATCCGCACTGCGGGGACATCTACCTCAGTGATGCGAAAATACTCAAAAACACGCCCATTTCTGGTTTCATTAGTATCCACCAAGATGAACATGATCTGAAAAACAAAGCAAACAGCCAAATCTCCAGCCAAGCATGAGATTTGTACTGAATCTGAAGGGTTTGGAGTTTTCAAGAGTTAAAGGAGTTCAGCCTCCACACCCTCCCTGGTTTAGGCAAGATAAAGTTACAGGCCAGCCTTGAAGCTTGGAACCCAGAGACAAACTTCCCAGATCTGGTGCGTCTCAGAATCCAGGTTTATCTGCAGCTGGAACAAACCAGCACTTCCGTGAACATTTCCTTGCCCTGGCTCTGAGTTCAGAGGTGTTAACAAAATCCTAAACCGAGCAGGTTTGGCCTTTGGCTGCATGTATTTCACATTGTGCTCCTAAAGCCCTGGTAACGTTTGCCTTTATATTGCTTCCTTCCGTGCCAATGTACGGTAACTAGATTTACTAGCCCTGCTGAACACTTAATGCTTTCCCTAGCCCTAGAGTACATAACTTAGTAGTACAAAGCAGCTAAAATATTCATAACCCAGATGTCTTTATCAATAGTAGAATTGACTGCAGGTGGTTTTTACCACCAAATGAACTCCACTTCTGTAGCACTTGGTGTCTATGGAGCAGTAGCAGCAACCACGTATAACAGATAGTGAAGACAGCTAGAAAATGTGTGCGCAACAGGGCTGTGCAAACCGGGCCCTATTCAATTCAAATTCAGATTTGGCCCGAATCAGGGACAGTATTTCAATCCATTGATTCGGCTCACTGTCCTAATTTGATTCGGCCAAATCTGAAGATCTAATGCTGATTTGGTGAATCAGCAATTTGGACACAGGCACTGCTTTAAATGTTTTTTTCTACATACCTTGAGGTAGCAGGCATGACTCTGATCACTGCAGTGCTGGGGCGGATGGAGCATCCCACAGCAGCGCAGGGGGCTCTCCAGGGTGCTCAGCAGCAAACCCAGAAGTGGGCCAGAAGCATTTCTGGTCCACTTCCAGGTCTGCCGGGGAACACGCTGCCTCTCCCCATCCCCCATGCCCTCCTGGCTGGAGACTGGCCATGGGGGAACCATGGGTGCCCCCAGCAGACCCAGGAGGCACCAGTTGCCAAGCCGGGGGGGACCAGGAAGTGGATTGGAAGTGCTTCTGATCCGCTTCCAGGTCCGCTGCCGGGCGTGCTGGGGCAGCCCCCCGTGCTTCTGTGGGACGCTGTATCTGCCCCAGCACCCCAGCGTTCAGAGCCCCTGCTACCTAGAGGTATGTAGAAAAATTATTTAAAGCTGTGTCTATGTCCGAATCACCAACGCTGTTCGAATCTCTCCAAATTGATTCAGAGAGATTAAAGGGTCCTCTCATTCAATTCAGATTCAGAGATTCGGCCACTGAATTGGGCCGAATTGCCGCTGAATTGAATCAGGGACTGAAGCTTCGCACAGCCCTACTGTGCAAACCCTCTTTGGTGTCAGGAACACTGTTGTGCAGACTGTTTGCAAAACCCTTTAAGTCAGAGCCGCATTTCCGGAATGAAAATTCCCCGATGGTGCTTCCAGGCGGTAACAGAGACCAGTGAGCTTTGCTACATTTTTCTTGACCAGAAGTTGCTCTTAGCAAATCATGTTATACACACATGCACACACACATGCACACACACGCAGATATAAGGTTAGATTAGGCTTAATAGCAATGGTCAGAGATAGGTTTCCTTGGAATGCTGCAAGTGTTTATGCTTTAAAGCAAGGGTGATCAACCCCAGCCCGCTGGCCAGATCCAGCCACTGTCATCTTGTCATCCAGCCTCAGGGCTCCCCATGGGCACTGCCCCCCGATGTCAAAT
>NW_017728927.1:1671361-1687654 GCF_001723895.1 Crocodylus porosus | reverse complement strand
ATGTGGTCCTGTGCATTAGATTGTGTGTGCAGGGTGGTACAGTGCCTGATCTTTGTGTCACAGGGTGATAGGGCCCAATCCTGGCATGGGGGTCCAGATCCCAGCATGTGGGCTCAGGTGGGGGAGGTGCAGGCTCCCAAGGTCCAATCCTGAAACATGGGCCTGGGCAGGGGCAGTGCAGGGCTCCAGGCCCTGATCCTGAAATGGAGGGGGGCAGTACAGGGCTTAATATAGGTATGCAGATCCAGGTAGAGGTCACATGGGGCTTGGTCTTGTCCCACAGGGCCTGATCCAGCTCACAGACCATTCCTGTGCCACTCACCTGGCCTACAGGACCAAAAGTGAGCACCACGGCTTCAAAGCATCAGTCTTCACTGGGATTTATTCCCAATTCCATTTTCTCAAACTATTTTGGTTGAGGATTACCTGATAGTCCTTGGGACTACCAAGGCTACCAGACAAACCTATAGCAATATTTGGGAGGCTACCAGACAGACCTATAGCTATATTTTCCTACCAGTAACAACATCAAACATTTTTACATTGATCTGAGAACTGGCATTTGCAGAGTTGGGCTCCATGATAACACACCTTTCCTCGAAACTCCACAGCAGCAGACTCATAATTTTCATAAGTCTTGTTGAATGTCTCCGAGTTCTTCGGGGTGAACAGTAGGATGTGATTTTCAACAGGGACATCAAAAATCTTCACAGATGTCTGGAAAACAAAAGGCTTAACCATCTGTTCTGTTCCTGGTAAGCAGAAAAATGAATCAGACATTAAAAGTAGTCATGCCATATAGTTCTGGTTTTGCATATTTTGTTTTGCATGCCTTCGACAGTTCTCAGTCATTTTCATCACCCTTGGTTTCTTTTCATTGCCTGAAAGTGAGACAAGATCAGCAGCTGCTAAGTGTTTTTCCTGTTCAAGGAAAAATCTCATCATTATTCATAGATTTCAAGGCCAGAAGGAGCCATTATGATCTTCCAGTCTGACCACCTGCATAACACGGGTCAGAGAATTAATGCTGGCTAGGTACTCACTATAAGCAAGAGTGTTATCTACTAGGGGTGTGTGAAGCAGGCCCTATTCAATTCGGATTCGGATTTGACCTGAATCAGGGACAGTGATTCAGTTAATGGATTCAGATCACTGTCCCTGATTCGATTTGGCCAAATCCAAATCTGAAGAGTCACTGCTGATTTGGAGAATCAGCAATTCAGACAGAGACACAGCTTTAAAAGTTTTTTCTACATACCTCCAGGTACCAGCTTATAAATGCTGCGATGCTGGGGCGCATGGAGCATCCCACAGGAGTGTGGAGGGAGCCATGGGGGGACCCTGAGTGCCCTCCCCAGACCCAGGAGGCACCAGTTGCAGAGTTGGGAGGCAAGAGGGGACCCCCCAGCATGCTCCTCGGCAGACCCAAAAGTGGACCAGAAATGCTTCTGGTCCACTTCCAGGTCTGCTGCCAAGTGCGCTGGGGAGTCCCCCGTGCTCCTGTGGGACACTCCATGTGCCCCAGCATCGCAGCAATCAGGAGCCCCTGCTACCTAGAGGTATGTAGAAAAATCATCTAAAGTTGTGTCTATGTCTGAATCTCCAAATCTTTCTGAATCTCTCCAAATCGATTTAGAGGGTTCCGACTCGATTCACAGAGATTAAAGGTCCTCTGATGCAATTCGGATTTGGAGATTCGGCCACCAAATCAAGCCAAATCTCTGTCGAATCAAAACAGGGACCAAAGCTTCGCGCAGCCCTGTTATCTACACAGGCTGGTAGGGCTAACGTATTTAAATGTAGTCAAAGGGTGGGCAGCAGTAATAGTTCTCCTTACCCTGAAATGTAAAATAGGTTTTGACTTTTATAAATATCTGATCCTTCCTCCAATTGTTTATCACACTGGTAACACAATGACTCCCTAGTCCTGGGAGACATGGTTGTGTGGCTGGTGGTGATTGTCAGCGGAAATGAAGAAGGGATTGGTCACCTGTTCATGCTGAGTTAGAAAGTCATGTCAGATAAAGTTGCCCTACGTGCTTTAGCAATTCATAGGACACCTCATGATGGAGGTTCATAGTCTGAGCTCATCAGGAAAGGAGTCAATAGGACAGCATTGTGGGATGTATTTATTGTGCTCACAAAACCAAAGAAAAATGTTGTACTATCACGTTATAGCCCTATAAACAGGAGTGGCAGAAACAGTGGGTTTCGATCTGAATCAAGAATCCAGAGCCATCTACCCTGCATGGAAACACGTCCCTGAGTTGCAGCAGAGGCTGTTGATGCCAGATCAGCCTCATCATCAGCCATCTTCAGACCCACAGATAAAGCAATCATAGAAGACAATCATCCTCAGCAGTGAGGGATTGCCAACATCTTTGTGATTTTTTGATGCTCTGGTGTAGGTGGTCATGTATCCATTATAGCTCTGTTTATTGCATGAGTCCCTCTGTTTATTTGCTGGTGTGAGCAGTGCTTCCAGGCAAGGAAAGAGAGCGGAGTCTCTCATGTACACACACACACATCCCTCAAAGATTTTTACGTTTGTTCTTTCTTTGCCATTTTCCTAATTTAACACGGTGCATAGAAAGGCGTATCAAAGCATACTGATATGACCTGTTCCAATGAAGCTGGTACATCTGCACAATCCTGTAGCAATTCAGGTGTAGCAAAACTGCTCCAGCTTTAACCCACTTTCATTCAGGGTCAAAGTTCAGGAAGATTTAGCTTTTATTTTGTATCATTGCAGGATCATGAAGATGAAACAGTTAGATCAGCTGCTGTGTGCTCCTGAACAGCAGTCTAAAGTAGCTGAAATATATATTTGCTCCTACCCCTAAAAGTCACTCTGTGTGAAAGAATGAGAAATAATGTACACAGAAATCCAGTTAACCATAAGTATTATGTTTTTTTGCACTATTTCCCACTCTTTCACACATTTTCATAACTCAGGAAGACTTCCTTGAGCAAAGATATACATGTCTTAGCTACCTACTGGCTCTGCACGTCTAGTAGGCTAGAACAGTGTATGAAAGAGATGATTTTTTAAGGAATCTCCTTCTGTAGGTCACTGCCAGGGCTTGCTTTCTTCCACCACATTTTTTGATTCGGTAAAGTACACGTACCTCAAGATTATACTCTATGACCAAATCCATGGTAAAGGTTTTGATTAATCTGGTAAGTTCCACTTGGTTCTGCTTGCCATCTTCGAACACTTCACTATGTACCGGTTTCCCCTTGACGGGTTAAAAGTAAAGGGGACAGCTTTAAAAACGTTATCAATGACTGGTAGCAAATATACTCTTCATTTAAGCAATATATTATTCTAGAATTTACTTTTTATTATCAACAGTAGGTAACATTTCATAACTCTTCGAAAATAATGTCACAGCTAGAGTAGTGAAGAGGGTTGCAGCTACTTTCCAAGACAAAACTGACAGATTTAATTTGCTCTTTTATGTCAATACTCTTAATACACTGTCTAAATGTTATAAATTTTCATGTAAGAGTGTTTCAGTACTGAGACACAAAGAAATGTCACATGAGCCTTTACTCTGAGAGTCCTTGGCCTGGTTGCTGTGTTTTGGTGCTATTGCTATATAGCTTTGTTGTTGAGCCCTTCTCAGTAGCATTTAAGGAGAAGAAAAAAAGACCTCTAGACAAAAGTGATGTGATACAGGAGTGATAAGCACCTGCAAAACTGGAATTCAGCAGAAGTCATCAGTACTCAGTGAATCAGGAAAGCAGGTCACAGTTGATTTAGATGCCTAAATAACAGATTAAGGAGCCTGAATGAAGGCCACCCAGGTTTTGTGATGTCAGCCTGAGACCTCAGTTGTCCACAGGGTGCTGTTTGCTTCAGACTGTATTTACAGGAAGGTAACACCAACAGTCTCTTACTATAAAAATTCCTGTCGGAGACTTCTACTATATATGCTACCTCATTGCCTCCAGCTCATCCATGGGCTCCTATCACAGCCTGTTGTATCCCAGCCCATTATGTGTGACTCCTACCTTTTTGAATACAACAGCAGTGTCTTTTCGGATGCCATAGCTAGCAAACACCTCTTCAGTGGCTGTCACTCCAAAAGGCAGCTCCGGCACATCTCTTGCCGTCTCATAGAAAATTTCCACTGCTCCTCCATGAAGTTCCTAGTCACAAAAGCAGTGGTTTATAAACATCCTTCTTTGCACTTACATAGGCAGGAGTGAGGACCCATCCTGGGCTGTGAGGTGCAGGAGGGAGAATAAAGACCCAAAGATGGCTATGGCAGCTTTCAGCTCTCACAGGGGTAGATCTCCAGAATAGAAGAGATCTGCAGGGAGTGTGAAGCAACAATGAGTTGTGTTACCTTTTCCACACATTGGGAAAGATACAGGGACAATGTTGCACTCCCTGGTGTCCATCTCCATCCTGTCCCATTGTCAACATAGGCCTTCCTACTCTTCTGCCCCTACCTGGCAGATCTTCCTAGTGGGGAAGAGGCCACCATAGGGGCTGACTCATAGGGCTGTGTGAAGCTTCGGTTCCTGATTTGATTTGGCAGAAATTCAGCCCGATTCAGTGGCCGAGTCTCCATATCCAAATCAAATCAGAAAACCCTTTAATCTCTCTGAATCGAATCAGAGCCCTCCAAATCAATTCAGAGAGATTCGGAAAGATTCAGAGATTTGGACATAGAAACAGCTTCAAATATTTTTTCTATATCAGGGGCCTGTGATTGCTGTGATGCTGGGAAACATGGAGCATTCCACAGGAGTGCAGGGGGGTCCCCAGCACACTTGGCAGCAGACCCAAAAGTGGACCAGAAGCACTTCCCATCTACTTCCCTGTCCACTGGAGAGTGCCCTGGGGGGCCCCTCAAATCCCCCCGGCTTAGCAACTGGTGCCTCCTGGGTCTGGGGGGGGGGGTCACCCAGGGTCCCCCTGTAGCTGATCGCTGAGGAAAGCACTGCTGGGGTGCGGGGGGAGGGGAGCAGCATGCTCTCCTGCAGACCCAGAAGTGGATCGGAAGTACTTCTGATCCACTTCCAGGTTCGCTGCCAAGCACATGGAGGCCCCCACACTCCTGTGGGACGCTCCATGCTCTCCAGCATCACAGCAATCATGAGCCACACCTGCTACCTCAAGGTATGTAGAAAAAATGTTTAAAGCTGTGTCTGTGTCTGAATCAGCATCGAATGCTCAGATTCCGATTCGGCCAAATTGAATCAGGGACAGTGATCCAAATCAACTAATCGAATCACTGTCCGTGATTCGGGGCTGAATCCAAATCGAATAGGGTCTGCTTTGCACACCCCTACTGACTAATGATATAAAGGGTCTCTTCTTTGCAGTGGATGAGAGAGGAAGGATCTCTGTTTGAGGGAGGTTGCACCCCATGATGTTTCTGAATTGTTTCACCTATGTTGGCGGGTCTCATCTTTTGCAGACTCAAGGCTCTTCTCAGAAAATGCCCCCTCCCCTGCCTACTGAAAAATAATAGAGCAATTCTTCTGTTGCAAAAGACCACAGCAGGTCAGAATGCTTCTAACACTATGGATTCCTATTCAAAATCTCTGGGTGTATTTTGTCAATCTTGTTTGCACGCCTAACAGTGCTAACATTGCATGGCACCCTGAAGCATCCTTGAAATGATCTCAAGGCACCCCAGGGTGACACAGTACCCTGGTTGAGAATCACTGGCCTGTGTGATACTTCAGTTGGAAGTTGTTCAAGGCAGGAGCCTTGTCTTCTCTTAAGTCTGTCAGATACTCAGTATGCTGTCGACCCCAAATTAACAGTAAATAACCATAATGAAAGGCAACAGCTCCTGAGACTTTGATTTAATCAGAGCAGTATTTTATGCTAAATGAATAGTAATTTATATGCTGAGACCTCCTGACACATTCTGGCAGTCACTTTCAGTAAGCAATCTGTGACTAATAGAAGGCCAAATCCAGCTCTTTATTTATTTAGACAGTGTTTTATTGGCTTCCACATGCTATATTTCTGACATGTCCTAACTCATGCTGATGATCATCTATAGTCATTTCAGTCTCCAAATGTATTCACAAATCCCAGTCTAACAAGTCTGCAGGCACTAAATGCTATCAGCTCAGTTCAGGACACTACAGTTACACTAATAAACTGGGCCAGATTATGAGCCTTTTGCTGCACCAAGCAGTGCCTTCCTTCACAAATGATTTCAAGAGGGCTACTTGGAACAAAATTCAATTCAGGGTGATCATTTTCACATTCTGGCCCATTACCTTTAATGTGTACCCTGCCTCTGCCACTATGGCAGCAACATGTTATTGGACAGCAAATGGCCCCATTGATAAAAGTTAGACTCTGGGTTATAGCACATTATAGTAATAACATTTTAGACATCATAAGATTGAAAATGTGCTCAGACGGCCCAGTGATAGGGGAATTCAAGACAGACACTGAAGAATAAGGAGCTGCTTAGAAAAAATAGGAATATTGGCTCTGTGATTTAAGGCCAATGTGATTGGCCTTTACCATTACAAAGGAAGGAGATTCTGTACTATTGTACAATGTGCTATCCCACACTAAACATTTACTTTGCAATGGTGCCTACTACTTCAATATATATTAGTACCGAATCCTGCAGTTCACAATCAGTCCTGGAAACCACAGGGAGTACACCTGAGTGAAGATTGCAGGATTTGTCCCTACACAGTGGGCACATCTGCATGTGCAATTAATGCTCAGAAAGCTTATTGCACAGTAAACTTTCTTTGACTGCATGCCTACATGTGCACATATTAGCAGCGATTTTGCTCCTGAGAGGAACAGTTCAGGCTTGCCCTGCTCCGTTAGCATACAGCAGCCAGGGGGGTCTCTAGGCTCCCCTAGGTGCCACCCTCAGGCTGGCAGGTGGCACTGGTGTCAGACCTGGGCTCCAGGTGATGGGGGGGAGCTGTTCTGTCTCCCGGGCAACTTAAATAACAGTAGCAGTTTTCTCATATGGTACAAGCTAAATCTGTAGCTAGTGCAAATTTCACAGTAATCAGATTCCAAAGTCATGGAGCTATTGTTTAAACCAACAGTAGGAAAACCAAATATGTATCCCAATGGAATCGATTATGGTTACAGACTTTCTGAAATGCACACCAGCTTTTTAGTAGCACCTCAAAACCTGAGCCACTAATTGTTCATGTTACTGTTTCATAAACGCAAGAATACAGCACTTTAGAAGAGGATCTCTTAAGTAGTCAGCACCAGATCTGTTGTGTAGATAGCACCAGCAATGACATACGCTGCATCAGCAAAAAAGAAAAGGGATGGGCTGAAGAGAAGTAGGACTCCTGCACTTCCCTTTCCACAAGTCAGCAACCATCAGGTTGTGCAGTAAGGTGTGTGCTTTCAAAGGACATAACACATTTTGCTCTAGCTTGGGCTGTACAAGAACTGCATCAGTGCCATTAGGAGCTCTGGCTGAAGCGGTTGGGGGTCCATGCACATTCATGCATCTACACTTCCTGCATAATTCCAAGTAGTTGCACATAGTTTCATAGTTGTTAGGAGCTGGAAGGGACCTTATAGATCAAGTATAAATGGTGCATGCAAAATAAACTAGAAACCTGCAGATCCAGTTTCTGAGGTTGATTTTAGGCCCGTTGTAAAATTGGTCCTTGGAGATAATGCCCCTTGGTCCAATCAGCTTTTGACTTTCCCACTGAATTACCTTAAAAAAGCCAATCACTGCCAACTCCTCAGCCTCTATAATTGCTTCAGTCTGATCGGTGCTGTTGATGTGTACGGTGCTGGGTCCTAGTCTTCTTTTCACCCATGTGATAAAAGCTGAGGCCTCTCTGACTCCTTTGGAATGAGGAAAGAATTAAAATGACCGTCAAGGAGAATTACAAATAAAGTGTCTCTTTTCAAAACAGCAAAGATGACAAGAAGTGCCAGCACAACGGGGTTTTGAGTGAGATTAAGCTGGCCTGGACAGCAGACAGCCCAAGGTTTCAGAGTGGCAGATAACTCAAAGTGGGACTCCTGTCATCAAAGGAGTCATGACTCCTGTCATCAAAATTCAGATCTAGATCCAAGTCACTGGTGGAGACATGAAATGTTGCTGACCCTTGAAGATCTGTAGTATGTGGGTCCTCACTTGCTTTCTGAGCTTTCTACAAATGAGAGTTGAGCACATTGCCAGTTAATGCTCTAATCACAGATTTTTGTGGATGTTTTGGGACAAGGGCTCTCAACCAAGTAGGCAAATGTGTTCTGCAGAGCTCCGTGCAATAAACATGAGAATCTTAGGCACCACAGGCTATAGAGAAATATCGACCTGTGGTTTAATCCAAAATGATTTCAAACCAATTCCACAGCTTATTGAACTGTCTATTCAGTTAAATTAGGTGTCAGATTTGTTCCCCCTGTACTGCCGAAGAGATCTGAGAGGCACCGAGACACATTAAAAAGTCTCTGCAGTTTGCACATGAGACTTAAAGCCAAAATTATCAAGAATGTCCCTTAGTTCTGCAAGTTTCCATTTTCTGAGATATACAATTCAGTGTTGTGAGCTTGTGATTTTATTGAAAGTCTCATGATAGCTGGGAGTTTTTTCTTAAAACTTTACATCGTGGAAGCAAGTGATAATGCAGAAACTACAGCTTTCTATTATACTTTTGAAAAAGAGGTGTCTAACCTTTATATTTTTAGAGAAAGGCTTGAAAATGCAAACAATGCAAGCTCAAAGTGGGCTAATGCAGGGGAAAAATATTTTGACTTTCTGAATATAATGTTTTTCTAAGAAGACAACACATATTTATGCAGAGGGGTCTAGTAAGGGGTTAATCCGGACTGAACATGAAAAGGCAGCACCAGGCTAGTAGCGAGCTGCACACAGTGCTGTGTTGTGATCTTGCTGTACATTACAAGCAGCTTATCAAAGATTCACAGCCTGAAACTCTGCATTTTATCAGTGTAGCAAGATCAAAATTCAGGACTGTTCAGTTCAGTTTAATACCATGAAGACATTTTTGCAGCGACTGATTCAAAATGCAGTTGTTTTAAAGGCATGACAGATTTTGATGTGCCCTGGAGAGGCCTCAAATGCAAAGCAGCTGAGCAATATCTAGTGGTCACGCAATGTTCAAACTCTGAAGGTTCAAGCACTTACGTTCCATCTATATGGTAAGCAATACAAACATCAGCACATTTTGCATCAGGTTAATCTTTGCCTTGGTTGCCCTATATGGTCTTGCACACAGTGCAATGGTTCTCAACCTTTTTAGACTGGAGGAATGCTTCCAAAAATGCCAGCTCTTAGTTTTCAATTGTTTTTTGACTACAGGAAAATAATATGGCAGTTTTTCAGTTGCAAAGAATTCAGAAAGACCACAACAGGTCAGAATGTTTTTAACATGATGCATTCCTGCTTGAAAGCCCTGGGTTTATTGTGTGATTCACATTTGCACACCTAATTGTACTAACATTACAGGGCACCCTTGAAAGGACCTCAAGGCACCATGATTGTGAATCGCTGATGTAGTGTCTCTGAGACAAATCCTAATTGCACTGATCTACGTGGTCCTAATGAAATCACTGCTCTTGCACCATCAGGATGACTGTTCAAAAAATTCTCTCTTTCATCAAATATTTCAGGGGACTTTCAGGGTTTAAACCTTGCCTGCCAACAGCATTGCCACTGTATTTATGTAATAACTCACTGGAGAGTCATAGCCCCTTTTTTCAGCTGGCTAGTCTGAGTGATGTAAGAAGCTATAACCCTTCAAGGAGAACACATATTGGACTTCAAGCATTCTGCTCATCCTGAGCAAATGGCTTACCAATCAACAGAATCCCATTTTAATCATTGTGTGTGCTGTGAATGATTTGCCAGTTTTTTTATCAGATATCTTTGTGTCACTGCATAGTTCATGAGAGTTAACAATAGATAATCAATTTGTTGCTACTCATTAACACACCATACCTAATCACCAGATCTGCTCCAAATAGAGACTCTACGCATGTTATTGAGTCACTCAGTGTTCACTGGCTCTCAATAACATGCAGAGGGAAGTATTTGAGAAGTGTAAAAGATGCTTTCCTACCAGCCCTACCCTGCAGTGAAGACTTTAGATGGGTTCTTAACATCTGTAACCAGAATTCAGTAGGCCAAATTTTGCCCTCAGTTGATGCTTGTGTAGTCTCTGTTGTTTATACAAGTACAACAGATTGAAGAGCAGTAAAAAATGCTAGGTCTGAAGGACAAGAAGGGATAAAATGAGAATACAGGAGAAGCACTGACATCCCAGGCAGCAGCTGATGTATAGAAGCTCTGAAATTAGACTGTTTGTGAGCCTCTGGCCTTGGGAGCTGAACTTTTAGGCTCCCATTTGTAAAAGCGCTTGGCCAATCTGTTTCTTTCCAACTGCAAGAACACACACTTGCCCAGGCCACTCACCTCATCTTCAGGACAACATCTTTTTAGACAAAGATTATTACTTGCACATATTGGTAGTGAAGCAAAAACTCTTTAAGTCTGGAGTTTTAGGATTGTGCAGCTCAGTCTTATACTGAATGCAGAGGGACACAGATCAAACACTGTAGTCTTTATTTAACAGATTAATATACTTTAAAATTATTCCATTGAATTTCTGGGCCAGATGAGCGCTCCCTCTAGTGGCTAATGTGCCAGTTGCAACTTTTCTTCTTTCACATATTGTATATATACAACCTAACAGATTAACCATTTAAAATCAATAAAATAATCCCCTCCAAACCATATTATATAATCTTTACTCCATAAAATGTACTCACACAGTGTGTGGAATTTGTTGTGGATTTTTTAGAGGTATTACACAGGCTCAAATTAATTACTAATTGCTCAGATTAAAAGCGTAATCTGAGTCAAATTCTTTGCTGGCTAACTCTGTACTCAAGTTAATTGTAGAAGGCATAGATGCTCACTGGATTTAAAGTTATATCATCAGAGAACTTAGTTCACTATGTAAATTATGAATCAGACAGGAGCATTTGGCAGGAAAGAGTGAGGTGAGCTCAAATCCAATTTATTTTGCATTAAATTCCTATGTGTAGAAATACTGATATGCAGATATAGGTATACATATAATGTTAAAGACAGAATCCATGTAATCTCTTATATGTTCTTTATTATTCTGTCCACTCAGACATCCAATAGGTCTTTACCACCCTTCATATAACAGATATCAGGCTCCTTTATTAGTCCCCAAAACACTTTACCTTTACAATCAATGGGACTTTTCCTGTTGCCGTCCACAAAAAATTTCACAGTTGGAAATTCTTGGATGTTGAATTCTTTCTTCAGATCTTTCTGGTCTGAGACATCGACTTTTCCAAATCTGACATTGGGGATCTCTTTTTTAAGCTGCCCCGCAGCTTCAGCAAATTCTTCTGCCAGGCTCTGAGATGGTCCCGATAAACGCATGTCTGAAAGGGAGGGAATCATTCAGTCTGTGGCACCAAGTTTAAAATGCAAGTCATCAAGCCCAGTGATATTTTGAAGTTTTAAATAAGTTTACTGAGGATACACAAGGAAGGGTAGAAACTATTTCACACAATGATCTTAAAACAGAAGATGTATATTTGGTCTTTTTTGTTCATTCAGATGCATACACCTCAGCATGTTTATAAAGATGTGTGTTTATGTCCAGGTGTGTGTCCACCTCTCCAAAAGAACAGGGAAAAAGTACATTGGAAGGTTGATTTTGTGGAGAAAAATACATAATGGGGTGAGCTACGATTGAGTAATCTGGGCTTGATTTTTAAAATTGGGATCTTTAGGATAGGCTTTCTTGCTGCATATTAAGGCACTTAGGTGATATAGCTGATTTGGCTGAAAATGGCTGAATACAGAGCAGCTTCCACAGTAGAAGATTTTTACAGCGTAGATACTGATTGTGCTGGGGGGGTGCAAGAGAGCACGTGCACATAATCCTCTATCACAGGAGAAATTGTGTAATGGTGGATTTAATTTTCATTATAATAATAATTGGCATTAAAAGCATTAAAATATCAGACGTATGCTGGTAGGCGTATACGGGCAGCTGATAAACCTGGAAGGGGGTACGCAATAAAAAAACCATTTGGGAACCTCTGCTCTATAGCCCTGCTTGCAGTTTAAAATGAATAAATGTCTATAGGTCACCACAAAGACAGCTTTTCCTTTAGATCAAATGGTTGACATCCATGTGCTTTGGAGCAGTGGAAGGACTTTACGAGTCTAGGTATAGGTGCAGGTATAGGTAGTATTATTACAAAGAAGGGACAGTATAAAGAAATGAGTGGTACCTAGCTGCTCTGAATTCAAAGGCAAATAACAGATAAAGAGCCAAGACCTATATGATTTGGCAACGTGGCTTTAAAAGCAAGTTAGTTTAACTTTCTGCCGATAAAGCTGAGATATCTTATCACCTCATTTAGAGGCTTTACTATTTAACAGAGAAAAAGGAGTGAAGAGTTGTAACTTTTTCTTTCAATCCCTGACAGCAGCATTTGAGCTTTATCAATATACCTTTCAAACAGGGAAAGATGAAGAAAACTCCAGATAGTCTTAGTTATTTATACATGATAAATCCAACAGTGTGACTTCTTTTATCTTATGTCTTTTCTACTTCCATAGAAATACAAACAAATACAAATCTCTACAGACTACCTAATCAAGACACTGCCTTAAATAATTGTACCAAAAAGTGAGTGATCATCTCCATTAGCATTCTCATAAATGAATGGAAGATAAAACTTTTAATCTAATTCAATGATCAGTTACATTTCCCTGCATAATTCATCATCATCCTCGTTCTGAGTCCCTACCATCAATCATTTCCCCCATCCAACCAGTGCAATCAAGAGGATGAATAGTAGTACCCAGCAAACTCGTTTTCAGATTAGTTTTTTTTTACCTAGCCTCTTCTATATCAGCAGAGGAAGGAGGCCAGCTTGGAAAGCCTTGCAAGAATGGTCCATTGCCAACTTATATCATTTAAACATTGGATGACTTTTCTTTATGTAACCTAATGGGATATGCATTCCATGTTATACTCACCTACATTTACATTAACTTAGTGAATACAATTCAAATATATATTCAAAATGTTAAAGTATGTGTTTAACATCAAGCACATGCATCAAATTCATGGAAAACAATAGGGCTCTTGACTCTCATGAGTGAGAGCTGATAAGATAATGATATCCCAAGATAATGAACCGCCTGTTCCAGGCCATGAGTCTCTGTGACTTCATTTATCTGACTGCACAACAAGGAAGGGGTGAGACTAGGTTGTGTTATAGAAATCACAGAAAATCAGGGTTGGAAGGGACCTCAGGAGGTCATCTAGTCCAAGCCCCTGCTCAAAGCAGGACCATCCCCACAAGATCGTCTCACCCAAGGATTTGTTTAGCGAGGATTTAAAAACCTCCAAGGGTGGAGATTGCACCACCTCTCTGGATAACCTGTTATTGTGTTTTACTTCCCTCCTAGTGAGAAAATTCTTCTTAATATCTAACCTAAACTCCCCTTGCTGCAACTTGAGCCCATTGCTCCTTGTTCTGACATCTGCCACCACTGAGAACAGGCCAGGTCCATCCTCTTTTGAAGCGTGTGGAGGTGGATTTCACATGCCTTTGACCCCTAGTTTTCTAAAACCTCACTCAATGCTAAGGATCAAAAAGAGAAAGTAAACTCCTTCTGAGTTGCTATACAAGATTATTTGGCAAAAGCCATGTTCTACTTAAGTTAATCAGAGCTTTGGCATTAACTTCAGAGTTTGTCCATCTGCTTTGTTAAAATGCTGACTTAGTCCAAATAATACAGCTGTTACAAACTCATTTTCTCAAAACTTTAATCTGATGGACTCTACCAAGTGCTTCCTTGTGTAAACTTTTCTTAGTTTATACTCTGGAGGTGTTACCCAGGCCTCAGAGAAGCTTCAAATTGTTAGAAGACAATAATAGTTTGGGCCTACACATTGGGTACTCAGTTACAAGTGTCCTGAAAGGAAAACAATTTCTTAAATAAAACAAATGGGGTTTGATTGCAATTTAATCACCTGGAAAATGACTGCTTCAGCAAATACATTTATTTGGGGTTTGCAAAAGTATTCCAATATGCGTTTCTTTTTTTCTAATTATAAAATAAGTTTGATCAATTTCCCCACCACCACCCACCCACCCAGATGTTGTAATATATTTGCTCTCCAGATTAAGTTTTTTATATAAAAATTTTCATCCAGGCCATGATGGCACAGTTGTTATGGGCCAGGTGTCTGCTCTGGAAAACCGGGGTATCTAACAGAAAACCTGATCTCTTGGCACAATAAATGATGCCCCCATCATAATAGTTAGACAGCTCTCATCAGCCAGGCTCAGCCAGGCTGCAGACAGTATTCCCAAAATTGTTCTGTAAGGCAGTGTTCGTTGAGTGCTTGTAGTCTATTTTTATTTAAAATGGAGACAACAGTATGTATTAGGTTTTAGTAATGCAGGCTGTGGTGCACATAAAGTTGCTATGTAATGTAAACATACTGAGACATAATAATTTTGTGAGTACTGTGTTTGCAGTCAGGTCGATGAGAGAAACTTATTGTATTGTTTCCACGAGTTTTTTAAATTTCTAGCTGAACATTCTGGCTATTTTTAATAGGAAGCTGTTGGGGAAACCAGCAGCAGAACCATACAGTGACTCTAGATAAGCAATTTCCCAAGATCATGGCCTGTTCCAGGATAGCGCCCTCCTTGCAAGCACACGCTGAAGTTGCACAGCTGCTTTGGCAATCACAGGAACCGGAAGACCACAGGGTCACTTAACAGTTAAATGGACCGTGTACTGAGGGGGCACAATGACCTGTTAGTGAGCTTTGGCACAGACATGTAAAGGTGCCACAAGAATATTGGAAGAAGTTTGGGGTCTTTCTCACATTTCCAGGATATAATGAACCTAAATGGGGTTGAAATGCACATAAACTGCTTCTTTTAAGATCTGTTTTCTCTGAAATACTTTGGTTCCAGAGAAATACCACCTCCAAGCACCACTGATCATTACTGCCATAGAGCAGAACTGCTGTGACTGATTAGAGCTCAGGCCTGCTGAGATTATCACAGTTAGCACCTGGATACTGTAGCCCACGTCCCAGTCATAGAGTGGAAGAATCATGTTGTTCCACCCAGAGAAATCCTGTAACGTCATGAGATGTGACAGGGCAAGCCATTCAAAAAGATCAAGAGAGATCCAGCCTGCAGGTAGTTTGGTCACACAGACATACACATTTAGAAGTTCCTTCTTCATCAAGTACAAATGCTGTTCCCTTGATTACTTGAAAACCAGGTGAGAGCGTCCATCACATGCTTATCTACCAAATATCTTGAGTGATTATAGTTCCCTTCAACTTTCCATCAGTTCTTTTTTATTCTGGCATTCCCTCTTTGCTTCCAAAGAGCTTTTTATTTTCTAACCACTTTTGTGAACCAGGGAACAATTGCCACTTTATCTTTGGAGCATTTCTTTGATTTTGTTTGGCTATTCCTGACTTCTAGGTTGTTGACCCTGATTATTTTTGATGGGTAAAAAATGGCTAAATCTGCTACACAAATCCCAACACTAAGGGCTGAGGAAGTGAACAGATTGCATGGGTATAATGCTTGCAGAGTATAATGTTGGCTTGTGGTTTAAGCTGGTGTCAGCCAGGGTCACTCTACAGTGTGGGGAGGAAGGGGGTGATCAGACTGCTCAGTATGTACAGACTACAGCTCTTGGTGATCAGCTTACTGCATCAGCTACAGTTGTCAGAAAATGGGTGGCCCTTGAAATTGTGTCAGACCAGTACTTACATCTTATTAAGCCAGGAAAGTTCTTTAATATCAAGACATTGTTTCTTGAAAAAAAGAGAGACTTTTTTTAAAGTCCAAGTTTTCTGCATTGTCTCCTCTTGACAGCGAATTTGCATTTGCCTGGTGTCAATCCCAGTTTTCAAAGACCCTTTGTATTATTTTTCATATGGACCTGAATCTAAAACAAAACCTGTCAGTGCAAACAGATTGTGACTGTCTAAGAGTGAGTATAGCAGATAGTAGAAATAAAGTAGCCAGTAGGCCTATGAAAAGCTTTGGCCAATTCAATTCAAAGGAAGTATGGCCCAATTTGACAGCTGAATTGCTGAATCTGATTCAAATCAGGAGACCAGTTAAAAGGTCTGAATCGAATCAGAAGCCTCCAAATCAATTCGGAAAAGATTCAGTGCTGCTTTGGAGATTTGGCCATTGACTAAACAGGCAGCAGTCCTCACCACACTGGA